>NW_024070211.1:129540632-129667422 GCF_014754425.2 Oryx dammah
ATGGATATCATACTGTTTACAAAATAAACTGGCAGGACATTATAACTCCTACCATAATTTATGTCTTACTGTAAGAGATGTTATCTTGAACTAAGGTTTGAGGAGAAGGAAAGGAAGTGACATAAATTTGAGAGATATTTTGGGCATAGAATGGCTAGGCCTAGGTGACTGAGGCAATGTTGGTAGTAAGAGATAGAGGAAAGAGTCAGTTTAATATAGAGTACTTGTTTTTGGAAACTGTTTGATGTCAATGTTATATAAGAAAGGGAGGATAAATGTAGCATCAGACTCCAGGGGAAAGATCTAGGCATGGTGATTTGAAGTATCTTTGTAGTAATTTTGTATCCAGCTAATAATTTTAAATAAGTACCTATATATAAGTTGAGTATTGTAGGTCTCAGACATGTATATCTTAATTATAAGATGCACATTTTGACATCTCAGTAAACAGGTTGTGGCTTATAATTAATGGCCTCCCTAATTACTTTGTCAACAAAGGTCTGTCTAGTCAAGGCTATGGTTTTTCCAGTAGTTGTGTATGGATGTGAGAGTTGGACTGTGCAGAAAGCTGAGTGCCGAAGAATTGATGCTTTTGAACTGTGGTGCTGGAGAAGACTCTTGAGAGCCCCTCGGACTGCAAGGAGATCCAACCAGTCAGTCCATCCTAAAGGATATCAGTCCTGAGTGTTCATTGGAAGGATTGATGCTGAAGCTGAAACTCCAATATTTTGGCCACCTGGATGCAAAGAGCTGACTCATTTGAAAAGACCCTGATGCTGGGAAAGATTGACAGCAGGAGAAGGGGATGACAGAGGATGAGATGGTTGGATGGCATCACCAACTCCATGGACATGGGTTTGGTAAACTCCAGGAGTTGGTGATGGACAGGGAGGCCTGGCGTGCTGCGGTTCCTGGGGTCGCAAAGAGTGGGACGCGACTGAGCGCCTGAGCTGAACTCCCTTTTGGATAAGCAGCTGTGTGCGCTGTTTGTGATTTGTGTATTGATTGCAGGGATGAACAACTTTACATTTTCCTCCAAAACAAGTGTTGTATGAGACCTAAAAGGGAAAATAGCCACAAGCAAAAAAAGCTGTTAAATAGAAAGGGATTACCATCACAGGCCAAGTATTGAAATTCAAGACACCCGAGGAAATTGCCTTATCCATGAGGCTCTTTAAAAGAAATTTCAGAGCAATGAAAGGCTGGTGTGACTAGTTCTGTGTTGCCTGGGATGGTTATTTGGGCATTGTAGCATAGTTTAATTGGCATATTGTTTTTTTATTTTTTAGAGGGTCATAAAAGTGTATTTCTTACAGCTTTGCTGAAAAGAATTATTGGCACAAGTGGCATTTAAAGCTGTGGAAGTGGAGGAAATATCTAGGGAGTAGCAGAGTGAGATGAGGCATAAGAGGTCTCAGAATACGGTGTGAGGTGAATTTTGGTGTGAGTGTGACCTCTCTTTAGTAATGGAGACAGAGTGCATACCTGTTCTGATTGCTGGGTGTGTGCACGCCTTATTCTCTGTCAGCTTTACCTCAGAATTTAGCAGTGGTATTTTTACTTCGCTAAGGCAGAGAGTAGCAGCAGCACAGTGTAACTAGTGAGGAATACTGTGGTGTTCCAAGGACTTCTGTGTGCGAAAGTGACTTGCATTTAGGCCAAGAAAATACCCTGGAGGGAGGCCAAAAAAGAAAACCCCACTTTAAATTGTTTGTACAGTCATCCCTCAGTATTCACAGAGGATTGGTTACAGGGCACCCTACAGATACCAAAATTCTCAGATGCTCAAGTCCCTTATGTAAAATGGTGTAGTAGTTGGCATATAACCAACCTACACGCATCCTCCCATACATTTTAAATCATCTCTAAATTATTTACAATACCTAATACAATGTAAAAGCTATGTAAATAGTTGCCATTGGTTGCAGCAAATTCAAGTTTCGCTTTTTGGAACCTTATGGAATTTTTTTTCCCAACTATTTCGGCTCAGTAGTTGGTTGAATCTACAGATTTGGAACCCACTGATAAGGGAGACTGACTGTGATATGCTAGTGACGCCCCTGATCAAGAGAAAAGAAGCAGAAGAACATCAAGTGTGAGCCAAGTAGAAATACCACTTTTCTTTGGTCCTGTTCCACAAAGATCTTTTTCCCTAACTTTGTTTTATTATTATTTTTTTCTCTTAGTAAATTCCCTTTCAAAACCTATAAAAATGCCATGTGTAATTCCTTACCTGCAGAAACAATTTAAACAAAGTTTATTCTTACTACCTTGTTTGTTTTCTTTCTTCAGTGCATTCATTCATCCATGCATTGTTTTGTTGTTAATTCAGAAATTTTAAATGAAATGCCTACAGGTTATTAGTCAGTGTTTGAATTGCTAGAGAGATATGACAAACATGGCAGGCCCTAACCCTAACTTGTTCTCCTGCTACTTGTATTCTAAAAGAAGAGGCAGGCACAGGCTTTTTCAAATATCGATAATCTCTAGGAAGAGAGAAAACATGATTTAACTTTGGGAGCAGCAACCTTTGATAGGGCATTTAGGAGTGGATTCTCTAAGAGGTGTTACTTAGATTGAGATCTGAAGCTTGATAAAGGAGTTAGCAATGCAGAGGGTAGGGGAAAGAACACATGTCCGAAAGCCTTGAGGTAGAGACAAGTCGGATGTGCTGAAGTAATGGAAGGAAGGACATTTGGAAGAAAGGAGATAGCCATCGTGAAAGTTAAATAAGATCATGTAAGCTTTTATCATTTTTATTCCTAACCCTTTTCTCCAGTTTTTACCCAGTATCACTAAGAATTTTTTCTTTTAAAACATTGAGTTCCAAGCTATAGTTAGGATTTCCCCTATGTTGTATCGCTTACATTTTAAGAATGTTTATTAGTGTTTATTTAACAGTTCATTTCAAATGCCAGCCACATTGCCATCTTCTGTCTGAAGATATTTTGCTTGTTAAGTTTATTTTCTTGTCTTATGAATTCTTTGGTTTTTATGTAATTGTCATTTGGTTAGTGTTCATCCTCCACTGTTTTCATCAAATATACTTGGCTAATATACTTCCAAATCTTTGCAGGTACAGAACAGTGTATGCTTTGCCCATATGCATATCATATTTATCTTGACTGGGTATAAATTTCTTATTTACCCCTCAGTAGTTTGACATTGGAGAAGGCAATGGCACTCTAGTACTCTTGCCTTGAAAATCCCATGGACGGAGGAGCCTGGTGGGCTGCAGTCCATGGGCTCACTAAGAGTTGGACACGACTGAGCGACTTCACTTTCACTTTTCACTTTCATGCATTGGAGAAGGAAATGGCACCCCACTCCAATGTTCTTGCCTGGAGAATCCCAGGGACGGGGGAGCCTGGTGGGCTGCCGTCCGTGGGGTCGCACAGAGTTGGACACGACTTAAGTGAGTTAGCAGCAGCAGCAGCAGCAGTTTGAGATTGTCTGTCTTCTAGTATTATAGATAGCAAACTTAATGTTAGTCTTTCCTAATAAAGCACTTGTTCTTTCTGAAGTTTTTGTAAAGGTTTTCATTCTCCTTAAAATTTAGGACCTCCAGTGGAGCGTGGTGTCTTTTAGTATTTTTTAATTCCTATTTGTAATGGTTATAATCTCTTGAAATCTGCACTCAAACCTTTAACTCAAGAACTTTTTTTTCTATTATTTATTTAAATACATCTGCATTTGTTTCTTTTTCTTTTCCTGGAATTCCTGATTTTAAGCTAGGCTTTCTAAGTCTTATATTTCCTTCATGATTGCCATTTGTGTTTTTGCCATTTGTTATGAGCAGTAGGTCAGAGTAGGTCACAGTAGGTCAGTTGCTGCACCTTTGCAGCAACTTTCAGGTGTTTTGATTCTGATTCACACTAAGAAATACATTTTACATAGCAACCTAGTTTATACAAATCCAATCAAAACAAAATACATACTTATTATGGGTGATGTACTTTGTTATCATTTAGTTTATTTGTATTTTAGTTTTTTTTTTTTTTAATGCTAGTTGCTGTATACTGAATCACTGATTCTCAACTAATGATGGTCCCTCCCTCGCCCCCCCAGGAACATATGACAGTGTCTGGAGGTGTTTTTGATAGTCACACTGGGTTGGCTGCTGGCTGCATCTAGTAGGTAGAGGCCAGGGATCCCGGCATACATCTTGAAGTGCACTGGACAGCCCCACAATAAACGTCAGCAGTGCGAAGTTTGAGAAACCGTAAACTAAATTGATTCTTTGGCTTTTCAGTGCTTTGTATCTCAGCCCTACTGTACATTCATTAGAATGACATGAGGAGATTGATTTATTAAGTCTGGATTAGCTGGTGACTGGTCGTTGTCAAAGTTGCTTCATGTTTGAAAAAATAGTAACTTAACGTATATGGCCTTGAAAAAGCATCTAGTACTAATTTCATGGGTTTTTTCCCAGTTCAGTTCAGTTCAGTTCAGTTGCTCAGTCGTGTCTGACTCTTTGCGACCCCATGAATCGCAGCATGCCAGGCCTCCCTGTCCATCACCATCTCCCGGAGTTCACTCAGATTCATGTCCATCGAGTCAGTGATGCCATCCAGCCATCTCATCCTCTGTCGTCCCCTTCTCCTCCTGCCCCCAATCCCTCCCAGCATCAGAGTCCTTTCCAGTGAGTCAACTCTTCGCATGAGGTGGCCAAAGTACTGGAGCTTCAGCTTTAGCATCATTCCCTCCAAAGAAATCTCAGGACTGATCTCCTTCAGAATGGACTGGTTGGATTTCCTTGCAGTCCAAGGGACTCTCAAGAGTCTTCTCCAACACCACAGTTCAAAAGCATCAATTCTTCGGCGCTCAGCCTTCTTCGCAGTACAACTCTCACATCCATACATGAACCACGGGAAAAACCATAGCCTTGACTAGACGGACCTTAGTTGGCAAAGTAATGTCTCTGCTTTTGAATATACTATCTAGGTTGGTCATAACTTTTCTTCCAAGGAGTAAGCATCTTTTAATTTCATGGCTGCAATCACCATCTGCAGTGATTTTGGAGCCCCCAAAAATTAAGTCTGACACTGTTTCTACTGTCTCCCCATCTATTTCCCATGAAGTGATGGGACCAGATGCCATGATCTTCATTTTCTGAATGTTGAGCTTTAAGCCAACTTTTTCGCTCTCCTCTTTCACTTTCATCAAGAGGCTTTTTAGCTCTTCACTTTCTGCCATAAGGGTGGTGTCATCTGCATATCTGAGGTTATTGATGTTTCTCCCAGCAACCTTGATTCCAGCTTGTGTTTCTTCCAGTCCAGCGTTTCTCATGATGTACTCTGCATATAAGTTAAATAAGCAGGGTGACAATATACAGCCTGAACGTACTCCTTTTCCTATTTGGAACCAGTCTGTTGTTCCATGTCCAGTTCTAACTGTTGCTTCCTGACCTGCATGCAGATTTCTCAAGAGGCAGGTTAGGTGGTCTGGTATACCTATCTCTTGAAGAATTTTCCACAGTTTCTTGTGATCCACATAGTCAAAGGCTTTGGCATAGTCAGTAAAGCAGAAATAGATGTTTTTCTGGAATTCTCTTGCTTTTTCCATGATCCAATGGATGTTGGCAATTTGATCTCTGGTTCCTGTGCCTTTTCTAAAACCAGCTTGAACATCAGGGAGTTCACGGTTCACATATTCCTGAAGCCTGGCTTGGAGAATTTTGAGCATTACTTTACTAGTGTGTGAGATGAGTGCAATTGTGCGGTAGTTGGAGCATTCTTTGGCATTGCCTTTCTTTGGAATTGGAATGAAAACTGACCTTTTCCAGTCCTGTGGCCACTGCTGAGTTTTCCAAATTTGCTGGCATATTGAGTGCAGCACTTTCACAGCATCATCTTTCAGGATTTGAAATAGCTCAACTGGAATTCCATCACCTCCACTAGTTCGTAGTGATGCTTTCTATGGCCCACTTGACTTCACATTCCAAGATGTCTGGCTCTAGGTGTATGATCACATCATCATGATTATCTGGGTCATGAAGATCTTTTTTGTACAGTTCTTCTGTGTATTCTTGCCACCTCTTCTTAATATCTTCTGCTTCTGTTAGGTCCATACTATTTCTGTCCTTTATCGAGCCCATCTTTGCTTGAAATGTTCTCTTGGTATCTCTAATTTTCTTGAAGAGATCTCTAGTCTTTCCCATTCTGTTGTTTTCCTCTGTTTCTTTGCATTGATCGCTGAAGAAGGCTTTCTTATCTCTTCTTGATATTCTTTGGAACTCTGCATTCAGATGCTTATTTTATACCTTTATTCGAGTTCTTTCTTTTTTTATTGAAATATTGTTGATTTATAATAGTTTCAGATGTACAGTGTAGTGATTAATTTTATAGATTATACTTGATTTAAAGTTATTATAAAAAATACTGGTTACATTCCCAGTGATGTACAATAGATTCTTGTAGTTTATTTCTTTTATACAAAGCAGCTTGTAACTCTCATTCCTCTGTGCCTGTCCTGCTCCTCATCCAGTTAGTAACCAATATTTTTTTCTCTACATCTGTGAATCTTTCTTTATTGTATTCATTTGTTGTGTTTTAGATTCAGCATATAAGTGGAATCATACAATATTTGTCTTTCTCTGATTTATTTCACTAAACATAGTACCCTCTTGGTCCATACATGCTGTTGCAAATGGCAGAATTTCGTTCTTTTTTGTCGCTGAGTAGTATTCTGTTATATATATACACTACATCTTCTTTATGGGCTTCCCTTGTGGCTCAGCTGGTAAAGAATCTGCCTGCAATGTGGAAGACCTGGGTTCAATCCCTGGGTTGGGAAGATTCCCTGGAGAAGGGAAATGGCTACCCACTCCAGTATTCTGGCCTGGAGAATTCCATGGACTGTATATGTATAGTCCATGGAGTCGCAAAGAGTCGGACACGATTAAGCGACTTCCACCTCACATCTTTTTTATACAGACATCTATGGTTTGATGCTTAGGTTGCTTCCATATTTTGGCAATTGTAAATAATGCTGCTGTGATTATTGGGGTGTGTGTATCTTTTAGACTTAGTGTTATTTTTTCCTTCAGATATATACTCAGGAGTGAAATTGCAGGATCATAATGTAGTTCTAGGTTTAGTTTTTTGAGGAATTTCTATACAGTTTTCCATAGTATATTGTCGTAGTATATTTCCATAGTCAATTAGCTGCACCAGTTGACATTTCTGCCAACAGTGTGTTAGGTTTCACTTCTCCTCACATCCGTGCCGGTTTGTTATTTGCAGTCATATGATAGCCATTCTTAAGTTGATAACTTGTGTTTTGATTTGCATTTCTCTAATGATTAAGCACAGTTGAGCATCTTTTCACATGCCTCATAGCCATCTGTATATTTTCTTTGGAAAAATGTCTGTTTGGGTCTTTGGCTCACTTTTTAATCAGGTGAGTTGGTTTTGATATTCAGTTGTATGAGGTGTTTCTGTATTTTTGATATTAATCCCTTATTGGTCTTATAATTTCAAATATTTTCTCCTGTTTTTTTCCCATTTTGTTCTATTAATGATTTCCTTTACCATGCAAAATATTTTCAGTCTCATTTGTTTATTTTTGCTTTTATTTCCTTTGCCTTAGATACTCCAAAAAAAAAAATATTGCTATGATTTATCTTAGAGGGTTATGCCCATAATTTCTAGATGTTGTGCAGTTTCCAGTCTTATATGTAGATCTTTAATCCATTTCGAGGTTATTTTTGTAAATGGTGTGAGAAAATGCTCTAATTTCATTCTTTTACATGTAGCTGTTTAGTTTTCTCGGTACCACTTACTGAAGAGACTGTCCTTTCTCCATTGCATATTCTTGCCTTCTTTGTCATTAATTGGCCATAACTATGTGAATTTATTTCTGGGCTCTATTCTGTTTACTGATCTGTGAGCCTGTTTTTTTGTGCCAGTACTGTACATACAGTGTGCTTCCCTGGTGTCTCAGTGGTAAAGAATCCGCCTGCCAATGCAGGAGACGTGGTTTCAGTCCCTGGGTCGGGAAGATCCCCTGGAGAAGGAAATGGCAACCCACTCCAGTATTATTGCCTGGGAAATCCCATGGTCTGCAAGCCTGATGGGCTACAGTCTTTAGGGGTTGCAAAAGACATGACTTAGTGACTAAAGAGCAACAGTTAAACATACTGGTTTGTGTCAGTATCATACATACTATTACTGAAGATTTGTAGTATAGTTTGAAGTCAGAGAGTATGATACCTCCAGCTTTGTTCTTTTTTCTCAAGATTGCTTTGATCCTTTAGGAGCTTTCATGGTTTCATATAAATTCTAGGATTATTTATAGTAGTTCTGTGAAAAATGTCATGGGGTATTTTGACAGAAATGGCATTAAGTGTGTAGATTGCTTTGGGTAGGATGTACATTTTAACAATACTATTTTTTCAAGCCATGGATACAATATATCTTTACATTTCTTTGTACCTTTAATTTCTTTCAGTGTTGTATATTAATAGTTTTTAGAATATAGGTCTTTCACCTCCTTGGTTAAGTTTATTCCTAGGTATTTTTAAACATCTATTCATCTTTTATTGGAGGATAGTTGCTTTAGAGTGTCATGTTGGTTTCTGTCATGCACCAGCATGAATCAGCCATAGGTATACATATGTCCCTTCCCTCTTGAACTCCCCTCCTATCTGCTACCCTATCTTATCTGTCTAGGTTGTCACAGAGCACCAGGTTGAGCTCCCTGTGTTATATAGCAACTTCCCATTAGCTGTCTTTTGCGTATGGTAATGCATATATTTCAAGGCTACTCTCTCAATTTATCCGACATTTTCCTTCCTCCGTTGTGTCCAGAAGTCTGTTTCTATGTCTGAGTCTCTATTCCTGCCCTGCAAATAGGTTCATCAGTACCATTTTTATAGGTTCCATATATGTGTGTTAATATACAGTGGTGTTTTTCTCTTTCTGACTTACTTCACTCTGTATAACCTGCTGTAGGTTCATCTGCCTCACTAGAACTGACTCAAATTCGTTTCTTTTTATGGCTGAATAATATTCCATTGTATATATGCACCACAGCGTATTTATCCATTCATCAACAGATTTATAGGTTGCTTCCATGTCCTGGCTATTGTAAATAGTGCTGCAGTGTACATTGGGGTACATGTATCTTTTTCAGTTATGGTTTTCTAAGGATATATGCCCAGTAGTGGGATTGCTGGGTCATATGGTAGTTCTATTACTTATTCCTAGGTATTTGTTTTAACCTTTAAATATATGTTTCATTGAAGTAGAGTTGACTTACAGTGTTTCAGGTGCCCAGCAAGGTGATTTGATTATACAAAAAAGCAACATTATTTTTGAAATTATTTTCTATCATAGGTTATTATAAGATATTGACTATAGTTCCTATGGTATACAGTAAACCTTTGTTACTTGTTGCATATCTATTTATTAATTAGAAATCTAGCATTCTATTCATACTAAGTCAAACAAGTGGAATCAAAATGTCATTTTTTTTAGTAAGGCAAAAATTTGTAAGTTTTCTAAAATACATATTATGCATATTTGTATTTATACAAAAGTTTTTCCACTACACTTGATAAATGCTTGAGAAAGACTATTAAAAAAAGAGAAATTGGAGAACATAAACTAAATGAAATGGGAACACTGAATATGAAATAGAAAAACTGAAAAAAACTAGATAAAAGGAAAAGACCATCATAGAATACAGTTGTTTTTAAGCATGACTGCTCATTAGAAACGTGTCTGGAACTCTAGAGAAAATAGAGCATTTTGTATATGCTACCTGAGCATTTGTATTTTTCAAAAACTTTAAAGATAATTCTGATAATGCATCTCGATTTTAAAAAGTGATTGCAGGTTTTTCTATTAGATTCTAGTTTTGGTGATATAGAGTTCTATTACTTTTCTGTTGACCAGTCATGATACAGTGGTATTAAGTGAATAACAGTTACATAATCACAGTAGTAAAAGATGTTTATCAGCTTTCACAATCAATATCTGGAGAAAAAAATAAAAGATAATTACAATTGCATGCCATAATGGGAACATGATAAACTTAACAATATAAATTAATACATACAATTTGGAGGGGTTAAGCAGAGTGATGTGATAAGTAGAAATCCATACATGCACATGTGTTCATCTACCCAGCCAGTCTATGTCTTTTGGTTGGTGTGTTTAGTCTGTTTACATTTAAGGTAATGATTGATATGTATGGTCCTGTTACCATGTTCTTAGTTGTTCTAGGTTTATTTTCTGTAGGGTCTTTCCTTCTCTTGTGGTTCCTACCTAAAGAAGTCCCTTTAGCATTTGTTGTAAAGCTGGTTTGGTGGTGCTAAATTCTCTTTAACTTTTGCTTGTCTGGAAAGCTTTTGATTTTTCCATCAAATCTGAAGTAGAGTCTTGCTGGGTAGAGTATTCTTGGTTATAGGTTCTTCCCTTTCATCACTTTAAATATATCATGCCATTCCCTTCTGGCTTATAGAGTTGCTGTTGACAAGTCAACTGATAGCCTGATGGGAATTCCCTTGTATGTTGTCATTTTTCCCTTGTCACTTTTAATGTTTTATCTCTGTCTTTAATTTCTGTCAGTTTGATTACTGTGTTCCTCCTTGGGTTTATCCTTCCTGGGACTCTCTCTGTTTCCTGGACTTGATTGACTAAGTTTTCAGCTATTATCTCTTCAGATGTTTTCTCAGGTCCTTTCTCTCTCTTCTCCTTCTGAGACCCATATAATGTGAATGTTGGTGCATTTCATGTTGTCCCAGAGGTCTCTTAGGCTGTCTTAATTTCTTTTCATTCTTTTTTCTATATTCTGTTACGTGGCAATGATTTCTACCATTCTGTCCCCCAGGTCTTTTATGCATTCTTCTGCCTCAATTATTCTGCTGTTGATTCCTTTTAGTTTATTATTCATCTCTGTTCTTTAGTTCTTCTAGGTGTTTGGTAACATTTATTACAACTTCTCAATCTTTGCCTCCATTCTTTTCCTGAGATCTTGGGTCATCTTCACTGTCATTATTCTGAATTCTTTTTCTGGAATGTTGCCTATCTCCACTTCATCTAGTTGTTTTTATGATGTTTTATCTTGTCCCTTATCTAGGACATAACTTCCTACTTTTTCATCTGATTAACTTCTGTAATAATGGTTTTTGTGTTAGCCTCTGTGACACTGCTTCTTGCTGCTTCTGTCTGCCCTCTGATGGCTAAGGCTAAGGGGCTTACTTGATGGGCGGAACTGGTGATGGGAAGAATTGGGTCTTGCTCTGGTGGGCAGGGCCTTGCTCAGTAGAGCTTTAATCCAATTATCTGCAGATGGGCGGAGTTGCACTCCCTGGTACTTTTTTGGCCTAGTTGACCTAGCCCTGGAGTCTGCAGGCTCTGTGGTAGGGTTAATGGCAAACCCCAGAAGGTTTATACCAAGGGGGACTTTCTAGTGCCCCGTCCCTGTGGTGAGCTCCTGCCGACCCGTGCCTCCATAGGAGGTCTCCAGCGCCATCAGGTTGTTTGGGTTCAGTTTCCTGTGGGGCCGGTGCTCCTGTCCTCTGGGTAATGGTGCATGCAAAATTTTGTTTGTGCGCCGCCCCCCCCGCCAAGACTGGAGTCTCTGTTTCCTGCAGTCCTCTGGAAGTCCTAAAATCAAATCCCCTGGCTCTCCGGGTCAGAATCCCTGGGAATTCCCAGTCCCTTTGTCGGATCCTCAGGCTGGGAAATCTGAGATGGGGTCCAGAATGTTCACAACAGTGTGAGAACTTCTTCACTATTATTGTTTTCTAGTCTGTGGGTCACCTACCTGGCCGGTATGGGATTTGATTTTATTGTGATTGCACCCCTCCTACCATCTCGCTGCGGCTTCTTCTTTGTCTTTGGACTTAGGCTATCTTTTTTTGGTGAGTTCCAGCATCCTCCTGTTGATAGTTGTTCAGTAGCTAGTTGCAATTTTGATGCTCTCTCCCATGTTCTTCTACTCCGCTGTCTTGAACCAGAAGCCACTCCTCGGTATTTTTCATGCAATTTTAAATAGGATTGTTTTCTTATTTTCTTTCTCTGATAGATAATTATTAGTTATTATTATTAGTTATTTCATTATTATCAACAGATTTCTGTATATTAATCTTGTATCCGTCAAGTTTAATGTATTCATCTATTAGTCCTGGTAGTTTTTTGGTGGAGACGTTAGGGTTTTCTGTGTATAATATCAGGTCATCTTATTGTTGTTTGATTGCTGTGGTTAGCACTTCCAATACTATGTTAAATAGAAATGGCAAGATTTGGAATCTTTGTGTTATTCCTTTGAGCATGATATTAACTGTGGATTTGTCAGTGGTCTTTATTATTTCAATATAAATTCCCTCTATGCCAGCTTTGGTGAGAGCTTTTATCATGAATGGGTGTTCAGCTTTGTCAAAATGCTTTTTCTGTGTCTGTTGTCATGTGATTTTTATCCTTTTGTTAATGTGGTGTGTCACATAGATTGATTTACAGGTGTTGAACCATCCTTGCATCCCTGGAATAAATCCCACTTCATCATGGTGTATTATCCTTTTTCATATACTGTTGAATTTGGTTTGCTAATATTTTGTTGAGGATTTTTATATCTATATTCATCAGAGATATTAGCTTATAATTTTATTTTTATAGTATCTGGTTAACAGAGGCCTTGTAGAATGAATTTGGGAATGTTCCCTCCTCTTCAGTTTTTTGGAATAGTTTGATAGGATAGGTATTATTTCTTCTTTATATGTTTGGTGAAATTTACCTGTGAGATTCTTTGGTCCTGGAAGTTTTTGCTTGGGAGTTTTTTATTATAAATTCAGTTTCATTACTAGTGATCAGTCTGTTTAGATTGTCTGTTTTTTCCTGGTTCAGTTTTAGAAGATTATATGTTTCTAGAAATTTATCCTTGTAGGATGTCTGATTTGTTGGTATATAACTGTTTACAATATTTTCTTATGTGTGACTTTTTTGGTATCTATTGTCTGATGTGTGTGTGTGTTTTATCTCTATTGTTGTTTCTCTTCTTTCATTTTCTAATTTTATTTGAAATCTTTTTATTGATGAACCTGGCTGAAGGCTTATCAATTTTGTCTGTGTTTTTAAGAAAACAATTTTCTGTTTTATTGATTTTTTATTGTTTTCTTGGATTCTTTATTTCCTCTCTGAGTGTTATTATTGCATTCCTTCTGCTGATTTGGGTTTTGCTTGTACTTCTTTTTTCTAATTCCTTTAGATGGTAGTTTGGATTGTTTATTTGAGATTTTTTATTTCTTGAGATAGGCCTGTATCAGTGTAAACTTCTGTTTTTAAACTGCTTTTGCTGTATTGGGTAGATTTTGGAGAATTGTTTTTTATTTTCTTTTGTCTCAAGGTATTTTCTGATTTCTTTTTTAGTTTCTTCATTGATCTGTTGGTTTTTTAGTAACATGTGGTTTAGTCTTCATGTGGTTTGCGTTTCTCCCATTTTCTTTCTCTAATGGATTTCTAGTTTCATACTGTTGTGGTCAGGAAAAAATGTTTATATAATTTTTGTTCTCTTAAATTTTTTTCTTATTTTTTTTTTATTTTTTATTTTACTTTACAATTCTGTATTGGTTTTGCCATACATTGACATGAATCCACCCACGGGTGTACATGCGTTCCCAAACATGAACCCCCCTCCCACCCCCCTCCCCACAACATCTCTCTGGGTCATCCCCGTGTACCAGCCCCAAGCGTGCCGTATCCTGCATCAGACATAGACTGGCAATTCGATTCTTACATGATATTATACATGTTTCAATGCCATTCTGCCTAATCATCTCACCCTCTCCCTCACTTATTTCTTTCTCTTAAATCTTTGAGTCATATCAGCATGCAGTTTTTAAGAAGCTTATCAATATTGGTGAATTTTTGTATAGCCATTTTAATATTCAAGATGGGAAAAAAAGCAACATTTTCAGCATATTATGCTGTATTGTTTCAGAAGAGATAAAACATAACTGAAATGCAAAAAAACATTTGTGCAGTGTATGGGAAAGGTGTTGTGACTGATTAAACATGTCAAAAGTGGTTTGTAAAGTTTTGTGCTGGAGATATCTCACTGAACAATGTTCCACAGTTGGTAGGCCAGTTGAGGTTGGCAGCAATCAAATTGAGACATTAACTGAGAACAGTCAATGTTATTCAATGCAGGAAATAGCCGTCAGACAAGAATATCCAAATCAACATTAAATATTATTTGCACCAGCTTGTCATTTTGATGTTTGCATTCCAAAGCAAAAAAAAAAAAAACACTTCTTGACGTATTTCTGCGTGTGAAAATGTTCCGTTTTAAAACGATTTGTGACAGATGATGAAAAGTGGATGTTGTACAGTAATGTGGAACAGAAGAGAACGTGGGGCAAGTGAAATGAACCACCACCAACTACACCAAAGGCCAGTCTTCATCCAAAGAATATGTTGTGTATATAGTGTCCAGAATCAGTCAACAGAGAATGCATAGTCTTCCATTAGAATAACACAAGACCATGTTTACTTGATCACCAGGCAAAACTGTTACAGCTTGGCTGGGGAGTTCTGATTCATCTGCCACGTTTAGCAGACATTGCACCTTCGGGTTTCCATTTGTTTTGGTCTTTACAAATTGTCTTAATGGAACAAATTTCAGTTCACTGGAAGACTGTAAAAGGCACTTGAAACAGTTCTTTTTTCAAAAGATAAGTTTAGGGAAGATGAAATTATGAAGTTGCCTGAAAAATGGCAGAAGGTAGTGGAACAAAACAGTGAATACATTGTTCATTTCTTGGTGAAAATGAAAAATGTCTTTTTTTTTTTTAAACTTAGAAAAGAAGAAGAAGGAACTTTTTGGCCAACCCAATACTATTTCCTTATTGATTTATTTTCTAGATAATTAGTGTAAGTGGGTTCTTAAAGTCCCCTACTATTATTATATCATTGGCAGTCTCTCATTTATATATGCTGTGTTTGTGCTTAGTTGGTCAGTCATGTTTGACTCCTTGTAACTGCATGCACTGTAGCCTGCCAGGCTCTTCTGTTCATGAGATGTTTAGGCAGGAATATTGGAATGGGTTGCCACTTCCCCCTCTAGTTACATATGTTAGTATTTACTTTATGTATTTAGGTGTTCCTATATTAGGGGTATATATGTTAATGAGTGTTAAACCCTGTTTTTATATTGATTCCTTTATTATTTGTCTTTTGTTATAGATTTTGTGTTAAAATGCTTTTTGATATGAGTGTTATTTCCCCAGCTTTCTTGTCATTATTTGCTTGAAATTTCTCCATATCCTCACTTTCAGATTATGTGGGTCTTTAGCTCTGAAGTGAGTCTCTTTTAAGCAGCATGCTGTTAGATCCTGTTTTTAAATTCAGTCAGCCACCCTATACATTTTTTCTTTTTTTTCGCTGCACCTAATAACTTGTGGGATCTGTTGCCCAGCCAGGGATTGGACCTGGGCTGTGGCAGTGGAAGACTGGAATCCTAACAACTAGGCCACCAGGAAACTCCTGTTGCAGTTTTCAATTTGGTAACCACCATGGGGTTTATCGGAGAAGGCAATGGCACCCCACTCCAGTACTCCTGCTTGGAAAATCCCATGGATGGAGGAGCCTGGTGGGCTGCACTCCATGGGGTTGCTAAGAGTCAGACGTGACTGAGCAACTTCACTTTTCACTTTCATGCACTGGAGAAGGAAATGGCAACCCACTCCAGTGTTCTTGCCTGGAGAATCCCGGGGATGGGGGTACCTGGTGGGCTGCCGTCTATGGAGTTGCACAGAGTCGGACACGACTGAAGCAACTTAGCAGTGTGTGGTTTATATATGTTGACCTGTAGCTATATCTACTAGTTTTAAACTGGTAATCATTTAAGTTCAAACACATTATAAACAATCTACATTTTTTTACTCCTTTCTCCCACATTTTCTGTTCATACTTTCTGTTCATATTTTGCATCTTCATTTTTATCCCATATCCTGTATATAGTTATAGTTGATTTTAAAACTTTTTGTCTTTCTCAGCCAGTGAGTTGGCTCTTTGCATCAGTAGGCCAAAGTATTGGAACCTGAGTTTCAGGATCAGTCACTTCTAATGAATATTCAGGATTGCCTTCCTTTCAGTTCAGTTCAGTCCAGTCGCTCAGTTGTGTCCGACTCTTTGCGACCCCATGAATCGCAGCACGCCAGGCCTCCCTGTCCATCACAAACTCCTGAGGTTCACTCAAACTCATGTCCATCAAGGCAGTGATGCCATCTAGACATCTCATCTTCTGTCATCCCCTTCTCCTGCCCCCAATCCCTCCCAGCATCAGAGTCTTTTCCAATGAGTCAACTCTTCGCATGAGGTGGCCAAAGTATTGGAGTTTCAGCTTCAGCATCAGTCCTTCCGATGAACACCCAGGACTAATCTCCTTTAGGGTGGGCTGGTTGGATCTCCTTGCAGGCCAAGGGACTCTCAAGAGTCTTCTCCAACACCACAGTTCAAAATCATCAATTCTTCAGAGCTCAGCTTTCTGCACAGTCCCAACTCTCACATCCATACATGACCATTGGAAAAACCATAGCCTTGACTAGATGGACCTTTGTTGACAAAGTAATGTCTCTGCTTTTGAATATGCTATCTAGGTTGGTCATAACTTTTCTTCCAAGGAGTAAGTGTCTTTTAATTTCATGGCTGCAGTCACCATCTGCAGTGATTTTGGAGCCCCCCAAAATAAAGTCTGACACTGTTTCTACTGTTTCCCCATCTATTTCCCATGAAGCGATGGGACCAGATGCCATGATCTTAGTTTTCTGAATGTTGAGTTTTAAGCCTACTTTTTCACTCTCTTTCACTTTCATCAAGAGGCTTTTTAGTTCCTCTTCACTTTCTGCTGTAAGGGTGGTGTCATCTGCATATCTGAGGTTATTGATATTTCTCCCGGCAATCTTGATTCCAGCTTGTGCTTCTTCCAGCTCAGAGTTTCTCCTGATGTACTCTGCATATAAGTTAAGTAAGCAGGGTGACAATATGCAGCCTTGATGTACTCCTTTTCCTATTTGGAACCAGTCTGTTGTTCCATGTCCAGTTATAACTGTTGCTTCCTGACCTGTATATAGGTTCCTCAAGGGGCAGGTCAGGTGGTCTGGTATTCCCATCTCTCTCAGAATTTTCCACAGTTTCTTGTGATCCACACAGTCAAAGGCCTTGGCATAGTCAATAAAGCAGAAACAGATGTTTTCCTGGAACTCCCTTGCTTTTTCGACGATCCAGCGGATGTTGGCAGTTTGCTCTCTGGTTCAATTTGATCTTGCTTTTTCGACGATCCAGCGGATGTTGGCAGTTTGCTCTCTGGTTCAATTTGATCTCTGGTTAGAAATTGCCTTTTCTAAAACCAGCTTGAACATCTGGAAGTTCACGGTTCACGTATTGCTGAAGCCTGGCTTGGAGAATTTTGAGCATTACTTTACTAGTGTTTGAAATGAGTGCAATTGGGCAGTAATTTGAGCATTCTTTGGCATTGCCTTTCTTTGGGATTGGAATGATAACTGACCTTTTCCAGTCCTGTGGCCACTGCTGAGTTTCCCAAATTTGTTGGCATATTGAGTGCAGCACCTTCATAGCACCATCTTTCAGGATTTGAAACAGCTCAACTGGAATTCCATCACCTCCACTAGCTTTGTCCGTAGTGATGCTTCCTAAGGCCCACTTGACTTCACATTCCAGCATGTCTGGCTCTAGGTGTGTAATCACACCATCATGATTATCTAAGTTGTGAAGCTCTTTTTTGTACAGTTCTTCTGTGCCTTTAGGAATGACTAATTTGTTCTCCTTGCAGTCCAAGGGATTCTCAAGAGTCTTCTCCAGCACCACAGTTTGAAAGCATCACTTCTTCAGATCTCAGTGTTCTTTTGGTCCAGCTCTCACATCTGTACATGACTACTGGGAAACCGTAGCTTTGACTATATGGTCCTTTGTCAGTAAAATGGTATCTTTGCTTTTTAACATGCTGCCTAGGTTTGTATGGCTTTTCTACCAAGGAACAAACGTCTTTTAATTTCATGGCTGCCATCAGCTGTCACAATGATTTAGAAGCCCAGGAAAATAAAAGTCTGTCACTCTTATTTTTTCCCCATTTGTTTGCCATGAAGTGATGGGACTGGATGTCATAATTTTTGCTTTTTGAATGTTGGGTCTTAAGCCAGCTTTTTCACTCTCCTTTTTCACCATCATCAAGAGGTTCTTTAGTTCCTCTTCACTATGTGCCATTAGGGTGGTATCATCTGCATCCAGGGGATCTTCCCAACCCAGGGATCGAACCCAGGTCTCCTGCATTGCAGGCGGATTCTTTACGAGCTGAGCCACAAGGGAAGGATCATCTGCATATCTGAATTTATTGATATTTCTCCCAGCAATGTTGATTCCAGCTTGTGATTCTTCCAGCCCAGCATTTCACATGATGTATTATGCATATAAGTTAAATAAGCAGGTTGACAGTATACAGCTTTGACATACTCCTTTCTCAATTTTGAATCAGCTCATTTTCCCATGTTTGGTTCTAACTCTTGCTTCTTGACTTACGTACATATTTCTCAGGAGGCAGGTAAGGTGATCTGGTATTCCCATCCCTTGAATAATTTTCTACGGTTTGTTGTGATCCACACAGTCAAAGGGTTTAGCATAGTCAATGAAGCAGATGTTTTTCTGGGATTGCTTTGCTTTTTCTGTGATTCAAGGGATGTTGGCAGTTTGATCTCTAGTACCTCTGCCTTTCCTAAATCCATCTTGAACATCTGGAAGTTCTTGGTTCATGTACTGTTGAAGCCTAGTTTGTAGGATTTTGAGCGTTACCTTGCTAGCATGTGAAATGAGTGCAGTTGTGTTGCTGAGCTTTCCAAATTTGCTGGCATGTTGAGTGCAGCACTTTCACAGCATCATCTTTTAGGATTTGAAATAGCTCAGCTGTAATTCCATCACCTCCACTAGCTTTGTTCCTAGTAATGCTTCCTAAGGCCCACTTGACTTTGCACTCCAGGGTGTCTGACTAGCTGAGTGATCACACCATCATGCTTATCTGGGTCTTTAAGAGCTTTTTTGTGCCCATCTTTGCATGCAGTGTTTCCTTGGTATCTCTAATTTTCTTGAAGAGATCTCTTCCCATTCTGTTCTTTTCCTCTATTTCTTTGCATTGTTCATTTAAGGCTTTTTTTATCTCTCAGTTTGGAACTCAGCATTCAGATAGGTATATGTTTCCTTTTCTCTCTTGCCTTTTGCTTCTCTTCTGTTCTCGGCTGTTTGTAAGGCCTCCTAAGAGTATGATTTTGCCCTTTTGCATCTCTCTTTCTTTGGTATGGTTTTGATAACTGCCTCCTGTGCAGTATTACAAACCTCTGTCTATAGTTCTTCAGGGACTCTTGTCTATCAGTTCTTATCCCTTGAATCTATTTGTCAATTCTACTGTATAATCATACGGGATTTAATTTAAGTCATACCTGAATGGCCTAATGGTTTTGCCTACTTTCTTCAATTTAAGTCTGAATTTTGCAATAAGGAGTTCTTGATCTGAGCCACAGTCAGCTCCCAGTCTTGTTTTTGCTAACTGTATAGTTTCTCCTTCTTCGGCTGCGAAGAATAAAATCAACCCAATTTTGATATTGACCATCTGGTGGTTCCCTGGTGGCTCAGACTGTAAAGCGTCTGCCTACAATGCAGGAGACCCGGGTTTGATCCCTGGGTTGGGAAGATCCCCTGGAGAAGGAAATGGCAACCCACTCCAGTATTCTTGCCTGGAAAATCCCACGGATGGAGCCTGGTAGGCTACAGTCCATGGGGTCGCAGAGAGTCGGACACGACTGAGCAACCTCACTTCACTTCAGGGTGGTTGTCCATGTGTAGAGTCATCTCTTATGTTGTTGGAAGAGGGTGTTTGCTGGGACCAGTGCATTCTTTTGTCAAACTCTGTTAACCTTTGCCCTGCTTCATGTTGTACTTGAAGGCCAAACTTGCCTGTTACTCCAGGTTTCTCTTCAATTCCTCCTTTTGCATTCCAGTCCCTTAATGTGAAAAGGGCATCTTTTTTTGTGACATCTTTGTTTGGTGTCAGTTATAGAAGTTCTTGTAGGTCTTCATAGAACCATTCAACTTCAGCTACTTTAGCACTAGTGTTTAGGGCATAGACTTGGGTTACTGTGATATTGAATGGTTTGCCTTGGAAATGAACAGAGATCATTCTGTCAATTTTGAGATTGCATCCAAGTACTGCACTTCGGATTCTTTTATTGACTGTGAGGGCTACTCCCGTTTCTTCTAAAAGATTTTGCCCAAAGTAGTAGGTATAATGGTCCTCTGAATTAAATTCCCCCATTCTGGTCCATTTTAGTTCGCTGATTCCTAAAGTGTCAATGTTCGGTCTTGCCATCTCCTGTTTGACCTCTCCCAGTTTGCCTTGATTCATGGACCAGCTTCCTACTCAGTATTGTTCTTTACAGCATCAGACTTTGCTTCCATCACCAGTCACATCCACAACTGGGTGTTGTTTCTACTTTGGCTCAGTGTCTTCATTCTTTCTGTAGTTATTTCTCCATTCTTCTCTGGTAACATATTGGGCACCTGCTGACCTGGGGAGTTATCTTTCAGTGTCCTATCTTTTTGCCTTTTCATATTGTTTCTTGGGTTCTCAAGGCAAGAACTTTGAAGCAGTTTGCCATTGCCTTTTCCAGTGGACCATGTTTTGTGGGAATGCTCCAGCATAACTTGTCTGTCTTGGGTGCCCTACACAGCATGGCTCATAGTTTCTTTAGGCCACACAAAGTTGTGATCCATGTGATCAATTTGGTTAGTTTTCTGTGATTGTGGTTTTCATTCTGTCTGCCCTCTGATGGATGAGGATAAGAGTCTTGTGTAAGCTTCCTGATGGGAGGAACTGGCCATGGGGAAAACTGGGTCTTGCTCTGGTGGGTAGGGCTGTGTTCAGTGAATTTTAAATCCAACTTTCTGCTGATGGGTGGGGTTGTGTTCCGTCTCGAGGCAAACTATGATGGGGCAGTGGTGGCCTTCTCCCAAAGGACTTCAGCCAGCACACTGTGCCTCCCATGACTGCTGCTGTCAGTGTCCCTGATCCCACGGCAGGCCACTGTTGACCTGTGCCTCCACCAGAGACAGTTGTTCTCCAGTTTGTGGATCGGCCTTCCCTGTGGCTCAGATGGTAGTGTCTGTCTACAATGCTGGACATCCGAGTTCGATCCCTGGGTATGGAAGAGCCCCTGGAGAAGGAAATGGCAATCCACTCCAGTATTCTTGCCTGGAAAATCCCATGGATGGAGGAGCCTGGCGGGCTACCGTCCACAGGGTTGCAAAGAGTTCGACATGACTGAACGACACTTTTCACTTTTGTGATTGTCCACCTGGCAGTTCTATGGTGGGGCTGATGGCGGCCTCCTCCAGAAGGACTTACCCCACACGTGTCACCTCCCAGGACTACTGCTGCCAGAACCCCTGTCCCTGTGGCACACCACTGTTGACTCATGCCTGTGCAGGAGACCCTCACACTCACAAGTAGGTCTTCCTCAGTCTCGTGGGGGTCACTGCTCCTTTCCCTGGGTCTGGTGCACACAAGGTTTTGTTTGTGCCCTCCAAGAGTCTCTGGCGGCTATGCGGTTTGATTTTAATTGCAGTTGCATCCCTCTTACCGTCTTGTTGCTTCTCCTTTGCCCTTGGATGTGGGGTGTCTTTTTTTGGTGGGTTCCAGCATTATCCTGTTGATGATTGTTCAGCAGGTAATTGCAGTTCTGGTGTTCTTGCAGGAGAAGATGGGTGCACATCATGTCACTGGTTGATCTATAGCCTTTACTGTGTATTTGTTTTTGTGGATTTTTTTGTTTTGGTTTTGGGGTTTCTTTCCCTTTTTTTCTTTTTTTGACTGCACCATATAGCTTGTGGAATCTTAGTTCCCCAGCCAGGGATTGAATCCGGGCCCTCAGTGGTGAAAGTGCCAAGTCGTAATCACTAGACTGCCAGGGACTCCCCTATATTTATATAGTAGGATTTTACGATTCTTATAGATTTTAATTTTTCTTGTTGTAACCTTTCCTTTTCCTTAGAAACTATCTTTTAACATATCTTTTGGGGTCGTTTTTAAGAGTTAATGATGAACTCTTTTAGGCTTTGCTTGTCTGAGAAGTTCTTTATCTCTCCTTCAATTTTAAATGATAATCTTGCTGAGTAATATATCTAGGTTGTAGGTTTTTTCCTTTCAGCACTTTAATATATCATACCAATCCCTGATTGGTTGCAGAGTTTGTACAGAATAATCCAGTGAGCCTTATGAGGGTTCACTTGCTGCCTTTAGAATTCTCCCTTTAGAATTCTCCCTTTATCTTTAACTTTTCCCATTTTAATTATGATATGTCTTGATGTACCTCTGTTTGGGTTCATTTTGTTTAGAACCCTCTATGCTTCCTGTCCTTGGATATCTCTTCTTCAGGTTTGGGAAAATTTCAGCCATAACTTCTTTAAATATATTTTCGACCCCTTTCTCTCTGCTCCTTCTTGGACCCTATAAGCAAATGTTAATATGTTTGATGTTGTCCTAGAGGTCCCTTAAACTCTTCTCATTTTTTAAAATGTTTTTCTTTTTGTTGTTCTGATTGGGTGATTTCTATTATTTTGTCTTCCATACCACTTAAAAAGTGTTCTTCTGTATCACCAAGTCTACAGTTATTTCTTTCTACTGTATTTTTCATTTCAGTTATGGTATTCAGTTCTGACTTTTTTTTTTTAGTTCCTTGTTAAAGTTCTCACTATGTTCATCTGTTCTTTTCCCAAGTCTGATTAGCATTCTAATTAGTAATACTTTGAATTCTTTATTTAGTAAATTATTTACCTGTGTCATTAGTTGTTTTTTTCCATGGGTTTTGTCTTGTTCTTTCATTTGAAGCAAATTCTTCTGTCTTGTTATTTTGCTCACTTTTCTCTGTCTCTGTGAAACTTGGTGAAACAGTTACCTATTGCAGTCTTCTAGGGTTGTCTGTGTTGGGGCACCCCTAGTTAGTACTGGGTGCCTTTGGTAGGAGAGCTGGGTTTTATATGAACACGATTACATCTTCCTCCATGGAGTGCTGGCAACTTTCAGCTTCTTTGGGTCTAGGGATAGAGACAGATGGGCTGGAACCGAGTCAAGTGTGAGCTGGGGCTTCTCCTCTGCCCAGTGACCAATACCACCCGATTGTGGATGAGATCAGGTTCCATGCTGCTGGAATACAAGGCCTGAGGATCAGGTCTGAACTGGCTCTGTTTTCTCTAAGTATGTGCACTCCCCCGCCCAGCATTGGCACACTTGCCCTTGAGGGGGGCTGAAGCAAGAGGGGCACGTGTGGGCACTTGTCATGGATCGGGGTGCATGCCCTGGTGGTTCTGGCACCATTTTAGAATACCAGACTGCTGTTGATCCACTCTCTCCAGGAGCACTCACAGTGGTTGCCTTTCCCTGTTCAGATGCTGCATCGGGCCTGAGCCAGCTCCACCCTCTACAACTACATTCTCCACAGCCAGGGCAGCCCTTGCCCTAATGGGGAGCTCTTCTGCAGAGCAGGAAGGGCCAGGGCAGATGCACTGTGTGGACTGGGCATGCACCATGGATGCCCTATTACCACTCAGAGTTCCGGACTGTTCCCAGTCCACCTCCTTTGCAAGCGCCAGCAATGATCGCCCCTGACCTGTTTGGATGCTGCCCCAGATCCAAGCCACCCCAGTCCCCTGCAACTGTGCACTTCCTTTGGCTAAGGCAGCCCTTGTTATAGTGTGGAGCTGTGCCACAGGATGAGCCCAAGCCAGAGTGGCCGCTCAGCTCGTCCAAGGTGTGTGCTGGGGTGGTAGTGGGAAACAGGCCAGAGACCTGCTTCCTCTGTCCTATTTCAGGAGTAAGCAAGCATATGCTCACTCTGTGAGTGGAGTCTAGGTTCCTTAGAGCCCTGTCAGTCCCACTGGTTTTCAAACCACCTGAAGGGACTCACCTTCCCGGTGTTGCACCCCAGGGATAGGGAGCCCAGTAACTGGTTCCAGCTGATTATTCCCTGGGAAGGGCCTCTGGGCCTGTGTGCGCTTTCCTCTTCTGCGCCCTCTCGCAGAAGGGGCGGGCAGTTGCACAGACTTGCTTCCCTTCCCGTGCTCTTCAATGTCACGTGCATCTTTCTTACACCTTTGGTTATGGAAGAGTCTGAATGCCAGTCTCCAGTTTGTTTTCAGTGAGAACTGCTCCACATGTAGATATATTTTTGATGTGTTAGTAGAGGGAAGTGAGCTCTGTATCCTACTCTACCATCTTGACCCCACCCCTCAAGTTTTTGGTTAAATAAATTCACAATTAAAAAAAAAAAACTTCTGTTTAATTATCCTAGTTTTGCATATTTCAGAAGATGAGATAAATTAAACCAGGCAATTAGATATTATTTTAGATAAGAATTTTTAAATTTGAAGTATAGTTGATTTATATTGCATTAGTTTCTGGCATTGGAGAAGGAAACGGTAACCCACTGCAGTGTTCTTTCCTGGAGAATCCCAGGGACGGCGGAGCCTGGTGGGCTGCCGTCTATGGGGTCGCAGAGTCAGACACAACTGAAGTGACTTAGCAGCAGCTGCAGCAGTTTCTAGTGTATAGCAAAGTAATTCAGTTATACACATATATATTTTCATATCTTTTCTATTATAAGTTATAAATAAGATACTGAATATATAGTTCCTTGTGTTGTACAGTCAGACCTTGTTGTTTACCTATATTATATATAGTAGTTTGTATCTACTCATCCCAAACTCCTAATTTTCTCTCTGTCTTGCTATTTTCCTTTTGATTTGTTTTCTGTGTCCCTGAGTCTATTTCTGTTCTGTTAATAAGTTCATTTGTGTCATATTTTAAATTCCACATATGAGCAATATCACACATTGTCCTTCTCTGACTTATTTCACTTAGTATGATAATCTCTGGGTCTGTCCATGTTGTTGCAAGTGGCATTATTTTATTTTTTCTGGCTCAGTCCATTGTGTGTGTGTTTGTGTGTGTATGGGTACTACATCTTCTTTTTATTTTTTTTTAAATTGTTTGGTGTATAATTGCTTTATAATGTTTTGTTAATTTCTGCTGTATGACAGAGTGAGTCAGCTATATGTATACATATCCCCTCCATCTTGGACTTCCCTTATCACCCCACTTTCTATCTGTTCATGTGTCAGTGGACATTTAGGTAGCTTCCATGTCTTGACTTTTGTAAATAGTGCTGCTTTGAACATTGGGGTACATGTATCTTTTTGAAATGGAGTTTTCTCTGGATATATGCCCAGAAGCAGAGTAGCTAGATCATATGGTAGCTTTTGTTAAGAAACCTCCATACTGGTTTCCATAGTGGCTGTACCAATTCACATTCCCACCAACAGTGTAAGAGGATTCTCTTTTCTGTACACCCTCGCCAGAGTTTATTATTTATAGACTTTTTAATGATGGCCATTCTAACCAGTGAGAGATGATACCTCATTGTAATTATGATATACATTTCTCTGATAATTAATGGTGTTGTACATCAGATAAGAATTTGTAATTGAATAATTAAGGTTATACATATGCTGTGTAGCCTTATATCACCTGTATGTTTTAAAGTGCAGAATAAGCATCGTTCCCAGGTAGTTAGAATATCAGAAGATTTCTCAAGATACTACATTCTATCAGTAGTAAGCCCATGTTTTTCTGTAGTGGTAGAAATAAGATTATTCCTGATTAGATCACACGTGCTAAGTTGCTTCAGTCATATCTGACTCTTTGAAACCCTGTGGATTGTAGCCCGCCGGGCTTCTCTGTCCATGGAATTCTCCAGGCAAGAATATTGGAGTGGGTAAGCCATGCTCTCCTGGGGATCTTCCTGACCCAGGGGTCAAACCCACAGCTCTTAAGTCTGCTGCATTGTCAGACAGGTTCTTCACCACTAGCGCCACGTGAGAATCCCACATAAGAGATCATACTTAATGGGTCAGACCTGTTAGAAGTGAAGAGCTGAGCAAGAGGTCAGAGTAGCTCGCGCAGCGCGCAGCTGAGCCTTCTCTGGGTTCCCACAGTTTGAAGAGAAATGGCCTTCAGTAATAAAAAGGAGTTAATTACTGAGTGTATGTGGATTTGAAGATCTGTGAGGTTCACTCTACATCTAAATATGCTTTCTTCTTATCTGCCAACAGGTACAACTGTAACTGCTTTACGATTATTTAAGAATCTACCTGTAAGAAAGCAATTTTACTCAACTGCTAAAAAATGTAAAGATGAAATAAAAAAGATCCAAGATCTCCTTATAAGCTATGGTATACTTAAACCTGATGTAAGGATTGTTTTTATACATAACAAGGTAAGCATTATTGTACTTTCTACGGAATTTTTTGATATATGACATAGTAATGGGATAGTGCATTTTATCTAAATCAGATGTGTAAGAGTCTTTCAAAAATTGTCCACATTTGTTTAGTTTTTTTCTTTATTGTACAAAGAGCATCTTTGTTACCTCACATCTATGTGAAATCTGATTGAACCTTTTATTTCTTAATTTCTAAGATAAGTTATTCCACCAAGAGACTTTTTCATCCAAGAAATGTTTGAGTGCTTCCTAAATATGAAGATGACTGAGACTTGTTCTTTTCCTTTAAGAAGTTCACTGTTTAAAAACACACAAAAAAAATTCACTGTTTAGTGATTTTTTTCTACCTTTTATTTTAAATGGTTTCTTCTTTGGAAGAGTTTTTTGTTTGCTTTTTAAAGGAAACTCTACCCATTTCTTTCCATTTTTCAAACAGGGCTGATGAGGAATTTCTCGTGTTGCTTGATAAATCTTAGGGGAAAGGAAGGTTTACATATCTTCTGAATGTTCTGTTTCATAAAATTCTACATGTGTACCTCAAAATATTTACTGTAAGGAGAGTAGAAGTTTGTAAACCTGGTGGGGAGTAGAGCGATAACATTTATTGAGGGTGTGCACAGGGCCAGTACCTGTGCTAGATGCCTGAAACTCCTGTACTCCACAGCAGTGGCCGAGTGGAGAGACATTTTATCAACTTGCAGTGGCCCTCTACACTGAACTTAAGAGAGGTTTGCTCAGTATTGCACAGCTGGTAAATTGTTGAGATGGGTTTTGAAGCTTTACATGTTTACTAAGTGTAGATTCTTCACACTCCACTGTTTTGTCTTCCTATTTTAACACTATATTACATTGTGTAGTTCTTTTCTGCGTTTCAGAGCACTTACAATAACCTTATAGATTAGACAGCCTTACCTCTATTTGTATAGGGAACTTGAAGCTCAGAATGCTCTAAGGAATTGTTTTTATTTTGCTAATAAATTCCCTTCTTAAGCATCAGCTAGCGGTCTTCCTGTTGTACCTGTTCATTCATGGCTGTGGCAGGCCTTTGTTGTTGCACGGGCTTTGCTGCAGTTGCAGCGAGCAGGGGCTGCTCCCCAGTTACGGTGTGTGGGCTTCT
This sequence comes from Oryx dammah, assembly GCF_014754425.2. Classification (NCBI taxonomy): domain Eukaryota; kingdom Metazoa; phylum Chordata; class Mammalia; order Artiodactyla; family Bovidae; genus Oryx; species Oryx dammah. The sequence goes on from NW_024070211.1 coordinate 129,568,091, forward strand.
CACTTCAGTGGCTTGCTTTGTGGCAGAGCATGGGCTCCAGGGCATGTGGGCTTCAGTAGTTGTGGCATATGAGCTCAGTAGTGTTGGCTCCCGAGCTCTAGAGCACAGGCTCAATAGTTTTGGCACATGGGCTTAGTTGATCTGTGGCATGTGGAATCTTCCTGGATCAGGTATCGAACCTGTGTCTGCTGCATTGGCAGGCAGATGAGGGAAGCCCCGTTTTCTCTTTTACAGTAAGTAATTCTGCTGAGATCCGAGCACTTTTTCATCCAGTTTTCTTTCTACTCCATGTCTTTTTGCTTGTTATTAAGAAGATTCCGTATGTTTTTTAATTTAATTATTTCTGGCTGCTCCGGGTCTTCATTGCTGCGTGCAGGCTTTCTCTAGTTGCAGTCCATGGGCTTCTCCTTGCAGTGACTTCTCTTGTTGTGGCATGTGGGGTCTAGAGTGCATATGCTTAGTGGTCATGGCGTGTGGGCTCAGTAGTTGTGCCGTATGTGCTTAGTTGCCTCACAGCATGTGGAATCTTCCCAGACCAGGGATCAAACCCATGTCCCCTGCCTTGGCAGGCAGCTTCTTAACCACTGGACCACCAGGGAAGCCCAGGAAGATTCTCGTATTAAACCAAGTTACAGTGGAATATTTATGATCAGAATTTTTAGTCATCTTAAAAAAATAAAAAAGAAAGAAAAACATTAAGAATAGTCAGCCACCTGTTACTGCTGGCATAGAGCTCAACCAAATGATACCTTGAAATCTCTTCCAGCTCTATCATACTAGAATTCCTCAGGATGTTGATGGATGGAGGCTCATCCTGCTAATATAAATAACCCTATGACCTCTTGATCCAAAGAACATTTTGTTATTAAAAGTTGAATGTACCCAAGTTAAGAAAATATCAAAGGCAAGAGAAACAATGATCAGGAGAGGAAAACAGATGGCGAAAGGGAAAACAGATGGCGAAAGGTAAAACATGAAGACAGGAGCTACATTTTTATAGCGGAATAGTGACTGCAACCAAAGAGAAAAGTTTTGAGGAAGAGAAAACAGAAGAATAAAATAAGATTATTATCTAATGTAATGGAGATGACTATTTGAAGTCAAATATATATCTTCTAAACTTAGGATAAGTTTATTATATTATTTTCCCAACCTGTGTAAGATCATCAGTGTAGGTATTTTCTTTTGAAAATGGAAAGTAGTATTTTTCAATACAATGTATTTTATTTTCAAGTATACCATATCTGAGCTTTTATTGAGCAAACACAGGTCTCTCAGTGGCCTTCAGTAATTTCAGATGCAGTGCAAATCTTGGAGAGTATTGCACCATTGAAGTAATGTAAGGCTATCAAAAGTCTTACAGTAAAATTATAAATCAGTTTGTGGATAGGAAGAGCCACATGAAAAGCTTAAAGGAAGGTAAGAACCTTCAAGTGGAAAATAGCACATGAAATAGTTTTATAATAATTGTGGACACAGTATGTTTAGTCTTTGTTTAAGCAAAAGTTTCATGAGGCATCTTTTTTTTAATGCACATGCTGAGTTAACTGGCTATGCTTTCCTCTTGGGGAATTTGACATTTCTGAAGGTGCAAGTACTGTAAGTAAAATGTCACTGTCTTGGCATCAGTTTTTAGCATTGAGTATCTAAATAGAGCTAGATTATGAGATCTGAAGATAGTGCTCTATTTAAAAGTTTCTTATGACTTTAAAATAAATTGTGCCTGCTAATATAGCCCAAATAAAGTCTCATAGTAATATTAAGTATTACCTACACAAGGAAATCATGGACTCAGTTATATTTCTAAGCTTTTTTCTTTTAGTATAAATTATTATTTCACTCTTATTTCTTAATATGCTGTTGTGCCTCAAATGTTAAATATATTAAGTTCTAAAAATAGCTTCAACACATTATCATAAATCTCTTTGAACACTGAGTTCTGCTCTACTCTTAAAAGCATGCTTATGTTTGTCATGCTTTATTTGCTTTTCTGAGATTTTTTTTTTTTTTGCCTTAGCTTAAAATTTAAACATGGCGATATTGGTTTCTCTTCTTTATTTGAAATTTTTTTCTGCATTACAAACAATCATATTGCACATAATATGAGAAGTACTATTGCTATTTTGACATCTTGGATTAGTGTTCCTTCTTTTTATGAAGGTTTATAACCTGCCAAGACATTCTTTGAATACTGATAATGTTGATGTTCTTGCCAGTATGGTTATGTTAGAAAGAGGTATTTTTCTTCTTTCATCACCATGTTCCTTGAAAGCATATTGAATAATGAGACAGCTAAAGGGAAATAATTTACAAGTGGATTCAGTGACTTTATTTAAAGTAGATTTTATTTGGAGAAATGCTAGAGCCATTCCTTAGATAAGCACTACAGTCCTCAGCCTTAGTTTTGTAACTGAATCCCTGCGAGGTCCTGCTATATGTATTTTTTCATTTATAAAATAGTTATTTCACAGAATTAGGAGTTTTTCTCAATTTGGTAAGATCTGAAACCCACTTAATATTAGCTGTTTCATATGTTCATGAGTAATTTTATAGAGTACTAGTTCAAACATAATGATAAATATGTGATTTCAAATAATGGATATTTTAATACTTCATACTTGTTGATTTTGGGGAATATTTTCCTTTGCCTAAAGTATCATTTGTGTTTTTAAAAATTATTTTGAATTTAATTCTGTCTTGATAATTAGAGGCCCACTGGTATTGCAAAAGCTGAATTGGATATTATGGATATAAGGTCTTTCTGTCACAAGAGGAAAATTAATTAATGGCTTTTTACCTATCTCTCCTTTATATGACATGACTGTTAAGGCTTATTGAGATCAGTTTGTTTATTTTTGAAGTCTAGAAGAATGATGACTAAGAATGAGAAAGAAGGGACACATTTATCAGGTAATAAACTGAAGATAAATAAATGATAAATTATAATCTGTATCCCATACGTTTGTGGTTATTCTCTTTGTTCATTGTATTCTACTTTGCATCTTTTAGCCTTTTACTCATATTTTGTGAATGTCCCAATTTTGTTTCACCTGTGCTGTGAGGAATCAAGGAAAAGTCTTTTGCCCATAACTGGACCAGTGTTAAAGGCCACCTCCCTCTCCCATCCCCTCCAGTTTTGTGGAGGCAGTATAATCAAAGAGAAATTTCGGTTCAGGATTATGGTTTGAATGCTCCTTTCTTCTGAAGAATATATCCCTCCAGTTCCAACCTTGAAAGTTTGGGTGGAATTGTTTTTATTTCTTTTTTCATTAGTGAAAGTGAATGTTCCTTCAGATATGTTTTAAGGTTAACTTGGGGCTAATTATCAATTATGATTGGTTGTTTGTCTTTTGGTTTGTTTTTACTTGCAAGTTAAGGATAAAATTTTTAATGGTTCTCATGTTTTCTTCTTTGTTATATTAAATCCTTTTACTTTTCACCTGACTTCTGAGAAATACTATATAGAAAAGATAAGAGACATATATAAGTCAAATTTTAGTTTAGTTGATTTCTAATTTTGATGTTTGCTGACACTATTTTTAAGAAATCTTTAAAGCCTTCCCCTGTCCCTCAACAAGACTTATCCTGTAACTTTTTCCATAGAATTTTCTCTATTCCTATTATATGATTTTTGCTTTATTGGAAATGATTTGCATTCTCTCTCCCTGTCCCAACAGCCTTTTGTGGAAGGGAGGGCTGCATTTTACTTATATCTGTTTTCCTTTTAATTCTCACTTAGTATTACCATATATACTGAGTATGGATCATAAAAAAGAATGAAATTATGCCATAGAGGTTATCATACTAAGTGAAGTAAGCCCGAAAGAGAAAGACGAATACTGTATGATGCAGCTTATATGTGGCATATAGAATATGACATAGATGAACTTTCCTGTGAAACAGAAGCAGACTCACAGAGAGAGAAAACAAATTTGTGGTTGCCAGGTGGGAGTGGGGTGTGGGGGAGGGATAGATTGGCAGTTGGTAATCATAAGTTTGTTTTCTGTTTTCTGTGGGATCTATTTCTAATTTGTATATAAGTTCATTTGTATTTTTTTTTTTTAGATTTCACATATAAGCAATGTCACATAATATGTGTCTTTCTCTAACTCACTTAACTTCACTTAGTATGATAATCTCTAAGTCCATCCATGATTCTGCAAATGCCTTATTTCATTCCTTTTCCTGGCTGAGTAATATTCTGACTTTATGTCTTAGTGTGTATATATACACACACACAAATGGGACCTAAAGTCGCAAAGAGTCGGACACGACTGAGCAACTGAACTGAACTGAATGTTAGTATTGCCTGGTAGTCATACTGTGTTTCTATAGTCCATTTTCTCTCCTATCTCCTATATCCACAGCGCTTTAAGCCATTTTTACTGTATAAGCAAATCACCTGAGCATCTTGTTAACAGAACAGATTCTGATTTAGTAGCTCAGCGAGGACTTGAGATATATTTCCAACCAGTCTCCAGGTGGTACAGTTGCTGCTGGTCCATGATCCATATGTTGAGTTGCAAAATCCCAAAGAGCTATTTTATCTCTTTTCTTAGACAATCAAGTCTTTCTTCCCCGTCTTCACTCATACTTGATCTTACAACCTATTTTACTGAGAAAATCGAGAGAACTTTCATAAACTACCCACCTGTCTGCAATTGTGCCCATAACATTCAAGCTTCTCTTCTATTATAGATGTATGCCTCATGTTTTTAGGCAAGGCCGATTCCTTCACTTGGGCAAAGCTTCTTATAAGTGTCTGTATTACTGTCTCTAATTAGCTTTCTTCCCCTTCTCTCTCGAACCCACTCTAGTCAGACTTTCTCTTTCTCCCACTCCACCAAAACTACTGTACCAAGGTCACCACTGACTTTCAGATTTCTGAATCCAGTGGTCATTTCTCAGATTTTATCTTACTTAACACTTACCACAGTTGATCTCTTCATCCTTGAAACACTTTTTCACTAGGCTTCTGGGTCAACACACATCCTTGGTTTTTTCCCTCATCTTTCTACCATTTGTTATCAGTCTTCTAGTTCCACTTCATATCCTAACTTGTAAGCATTTAGTGTCCTGTGGCTCAATTGTGGAGTTTATCTTTATGTATATAACTCATTCTTACACACACACACACACACACACACATACACACACACACACACGTATTTGTTTTCTTGATGAATGCATCTCATGTTTCTGGGTGTCATTTGTACACTGATGACTCCTCAGTTTTTATCTCCATTCTATAACTTTCTTGAACTCCAAACTCATAGCTCTGTCTCCCCAAATTTCTCTTTGTTTAGTAATAAGCTCCTCACATTTAACATGACAAGCAGTAAAGCTCCCTACCTTGTCTCTCAGAATTGCTCTTTACATATCCTTCCCCATCAGTATATGAGAACTCTGTCTTTTCTGTTGGCAAACCAAAACGCTTAGGGTTATCCTTAACTACTGATTCTCTCACACTTTAATCTGATAAAAGAGTAAATTCTGTTGGTCTGCATTCAAAATATATCTAAAATCTAACACTTTTCACCATGTGTGTGACTACCACTGTGATCCAAGCCACCATGATCGCTCACCTGGATTTTTGTAGTAATATTCTAATTGGTTCTCTCCACTTCCTACCTTGCTGTCTTTATTCAGAGCCTAACAACTAGAGTGATTCTGTAAAAGAAATCCTGTGGACTGTGGCATGCCAGATTCCTCTTTCCATGAGGTTTCCCAGGCAATCATACTGGAATGGGTTGCCATTTCCTTCTTCAGCGGTTTTCCTGATCCAGGGATCAAACCTGTGTGTCCTGCATCATGGGCAGATTCTTTACCACTGAGGCACCTGTAGTAAACCTTTTTAGTAAAGAGCCACAGTATAAATATTTGGGGTTTTCTAACTCACACAGTTTGCCTCACAACTGTTCAGCTCTGCTGTTGTAGCATGAAAGTTAAAGGTATTAAAACTTTACTTTAAAAGCAGGTGGTAGGTTGGATTTGGTCCTTATGCTATAGTTTGCTGACCCATTATAGGTGATCTGACCCACTATTATATCTGATCTCATTTATTTATTTTCTTGGCTCCAGCTAACTGGCCTCCTTGTTTTTCCCTTGAACCTTCCAGGCATTCTTCCAACTCAGGACCTTTTTATTTGTCGTTCATTTGCCTCAGACATCCTTCTCTATATCTGGCTCAATCCTCATCTTTTAGTTCTTTACTTAGAACTTCCTCAGTGACTTTTTCTTTAGTCTCCCTAAAATTATAACTGTTTTCCCCACACCACACACATTTTCCTGCTTTATTTTTTCTTATTAAAACTTCTATCTAACATGCTGTATATTGTACCTACCTTAATTTATTGTCTTTCTTTCCTCCTCTAGATACAACTTCCATGAGGGGAGAGATATTTGACTTTTTTCACTGATGTGTTCCTAGTGCTGACAGTTGTACTTCATATAGGTACTCAAAAAATAAACGTTAAATTAATGAGCGTGATGAAGGGTTGAGAGCACGCAGGACAGGAGCATTCCATCCCACTGGTGGCACCAGCCCATACTGGATTGTTAACATGGACATTAAAGCACCAAAGATAGATGATATCAATAGAATTAAAAATAACAACTGGAACAGAGAGGGGCAAAACATCAAGCATCAACTTTTATACTCAGACCTTTCCCTTTCTTTCTGGAGGCCTGCTTGAAAGTCACAGAAGAGGGAGGGCTGACTTTAGCCACTTGGCAGGTGGGTGTTTGATTCAGTGGACTAGGAACAACCTGTCAAAGTGGTCTCACCTAGGATTCCACAAATGAGTGGGTCATGGGCTGATTTTCCTACAGTATACTTTGCTAATATGGATAAATGGATCGAGATCATTCTAGGTACAGGAATAGTATGCATATAAAAGATGTAGGTGGGAAAGTATTTAGAGGCAGTGAATAAGTCAAGTTATGTGAGCAGGTATTTTATATAAAGGAATTCAGGAAGATAAATCCTGAAAGACAATTTGAGTCTAGATTATAAAGGGTCTTTAATGCTGCTGCTGCTGCTGCTAAGTCACTTCAGTCATGTCCAACTCTGTGTGACCTCATAGACAGTAGCCCACCAGGCTCCCCCGTCCCTGGGATTCACATTGGGAGTAGGGAAGTGACTTGATCAAGGTGTTACCTGTGCTGGTTGTTTGGTAGTAATATGCTGGGAGGAATTATAGGAAGCTATAAGCAGAGAACCTTAGTTAGGAAGCTATGACAAAAATCCAGACACTATGTGGCTGAATTAGGATAAACAGATTGGGCATGGAAAACAAAGAGGGTGATCCCTATTGTAAGGAAGAATCCATGAGACTGCATGTAATGAAGATACAAGGATGAGGATACCTGATTTATTTAACTTATATGCCTAGGAAATGGTAATATTACATCCCTGTTTTATTCCTGAATGGGTGCATCTGTCTTTCTTCTTCAGGATGTAGCACCTTCATGAATTCCCTGGTGGCTCAGAAGGTAAAGAATCTGCCTGCAATGCAAGAGACCTGGATGTGATCCCTGGGTTAGGAAGATACCCTGGAGAAGGGAATGGCTACCCGTCCCAGTATTCTTAGCTGGAGAATTCCATAGACAGAGGAGCCTGGTGGGCCACAGTCCATGTGGTTGCAAAGAGTACTGAGTGACAATGCGCTAATGAATTACTCTGGCATAGTTTTGATTTCTCTCCAGAAAGAACGTAATAGAATCAAGCAAAACTTTGGAAGTGAAGTTATTTGTTACCTCATCAACAAAGTTTTTGTTGACTAGTCTGTTAAGAAAGAAAAGCTGATCAACTCCAGACTGGATATTATTTGTTAGCTTTAAAACTTGTTGCTTGTCTTTTAAATAAAAGGACAGAATTAGAAAGATAAAGAACCATAAGGTAATTGTTGGGATATTTGCCTGAACAGGATGTATGGGAAAAGAAATGCCATCAGCTCAGCACCAGGGAACCAGCTGTTTATAGGAGTGTTGGCAGCTCAGAATCTATGGGTTTGGTCTTCTTTTTTCTTTTTTTCAGTATTATTGTATTAAGAACACTTAACATAAGATCTATACACTTAACAAATTTTTAAGTGTACAACATAGTATTATTGAGTAGAGGTATGTTGTACAGCAGGTCTCTGGAACTTATGAACCCTAACTGAAACTGTATGCTTATTTGTTCAGTTCAGTTCAGTTCAGTTCAGTCGCTCAGTGGTGTCCGACTCTTTGTGACCCCATGAATCGCAGCACGCCAGGCCTCCTTGTCCATCACCAACTCCCGGCGTTCACCCAGACTCGCATCCATCGAGTCAGTGATGCCATCCAGCCATCTCATCCTGGGTCGTCCCCTTCTCCTCCTGCCCCCAATCCCTCCCAGCATCAGAGTCTTTTCCAATGAGTCAACTCTTCGCATGAGGTGGCCAAAGTACTGGAGTTTTAGCTTTAGCATCATTCCTTCCAAAGAAATCCCAGGGCTGATCTCCTTCAGAATGGACTGGTTGGATCTCCTTGCAGTCCAAGGGACTCTCAAGAGGCTTCTCCAACACCACAGTTCAAAAGCATCAATGCTTATTTGTTAATAACTTCCAATTTTTTCCTACCCTTAGTCCTAGTCTTCCCTGGTGGCTCAGATGGTAAAGCTTCTGCCTATAATGCGGGAGACCTGGGTTCGATCCCTGGGTTGGGAAGATCCCCTGGAGAAGGAAATAGCAACCCACTCCAGTACTCTTGCCTGGAGAATCCCATGGACGGAGGAGCCTGGTAGGCTACAGTCCACGGGGTCGCAAAGAGTTGGACACGACTGAGCGAATTCACTTTCACTTTGATTTTCAGTCCTTGTTAATCACTATTCAACTCTTTGATGCTATGAATTTGTCCATTTTAGATGCCTCATATATATAGGGAATCATGCAGTATTTGTCTTTCTGTGACTAGTTTATTTCACTTGGCATAATGTTCCTCATGATTCATCCATGTTGTCACATGTTGTAGAATTTCCTTCTGTTTTGAGGCTGAATAATATTTCATTGTCTGTATATAATACATTTCCTTTATCCATTCATCCATCAGTGAACACTTACGGTGTTTCCACATCTTGGTCATTGTAAATAGTGCTGCAGTGAACATGAGAATGCTAATATCTCTTTGAGATTTGCCTTCAAATCTTTTGGGAAATACCCAGATATTGGGTATCTAGGTCATATGATATTTCTATTTTTTAATATTAGGGAGTATCTCCATACTGTTTTCCATAACAGCTGCATCATTTTGCATCTCCACAAACTATAAAGGGTTCTAGTTTCTCCACCAATATTCTTACCAATACTTGTCTTTTCCTTTTTTTTGTTTTTTGGTAATAGCTATCCTGACAGGCGGAGAAGGCAATGGCACCCCACTCCAGTACTCTTACCTGGAAAATCCCATGGATGGAGGAGCCTGGTAGGCTACAGTCCATGGGGTCGCTAAGAGTCGGACACGACTTAGCGACTTCACTTTCACTTTTCACTTTCATGTATTGGAGAAGGAAATGGCAACCCACTCCAGTGTTCTTGCCTGGAGAATCCCAGGGATGGGGGAGCCTGGTGGGCTGCCGTCTATTGGGTCGCACAGAGTCGGACACGACTGAAGCGACTTAGCAGCAGCATCCTGACAGGTGTGAGGTGATACCTCTTTGTGCTTTTGATTTGCATTTCACTGATGGTCAATGATAATGAGCATTTTTCATATACCTGTTGACCATTTGTATTTCTTCTTTGGAGAAATGTCTATTTAAATACTTAGCCTGTTTTTTTGTTGGATTATTAGATTTTTTTTTGTTTATGAGTTGTAGGATTACCTTGTGTATTTTGGAAATTAATCATCAGGTGTATAGTTTGTATATGTTTTCTCCCATTTCATGGTTTGCCTTTTCACTTTGTTGATTGCTTCCTCTGTTGTGCAGGAGCGTCTTTATTTTATGTAGTCCCACTTGACTATTTTTGCTTTTTGTTGCTTGTACTTTTGGTGTAATAGCCAGGAAATCATTGTCAGGACCAGTGTCATAAAGCATTTCTTGGGTGTTCTTTTCTATTTTTACAGTTTCAGGTGTTTATTTATGTTTTTAATCTGTTTTGAGTTGATTTTTATGTGTGGAGTGATAAAAGGGTCCAACTTTTGCATGAGGATATCCAGTTTTCTCAACACTGTCTATTGAAGAAGCTAGTCTTTCCTCACTGTATTTTTGCCCCTTATCAGACATCAGTTGACCTTATATGCACGGATGTTTTACTGGGCTCTCAATTTTTTCTGTTGGTATTTATGTCTGTCTGTATGCTCCCATACTGTTTTGATTATTGTAGCTTTTTAGTCTATTTCAGCCTCAGGACCTGTGATGCCTCTTAGCTTTGTTCTTTCTCAGGAATCATTTGATTATTCATGCTCTTTTATAGTTCTGTATGAGTTTTAGAATTGTGTTTTTCTACTTCTGTAAAAAATACCACTAGGTTTTTTTTATTTTTATTTTTTTTCTTTATTATTATTTTTTTCTGGGTTCGATCCCCGGGTTAGGAAGATCTCTTGGAGAAGGGAAAGTCTACCCCCTCCAGTATTCTGGCCTGGAGAATTCCATGGACTGTACATGGGGTCGCAAAGAGTCGGACACAACTGAGCAACTTTCACTTTCAACAGGGATTGCATTAAATCTATAGATCACTTTGAGGAGTATTTAACAATGTTGTCTTCAAATACATGAGCACAGAATGCCTTTCCATTTGCATCATCTTTAGTTTCTTTCAGTAGTATTTGGTAGTTTTTATCATCATACAGGTCTTGTTAAATTTATTTCTAAGTATTTTTTTCTTCTTGTGCTATTGTTGATAAGGTTGTTTTTCTGATTTCCTTTTCAGATAATTCATTGTTAGTGAATAGAAACACAACCAATTTTTGTATTAATTTTGTATTCTGTAACTTTATTGAATTTATTAGTTCTAACAGGGTTTTTATGGAGTCTTTAGGGTTTTCTAGAAATAGGACCTTGTCATCAGGAAACAGGGACGACTTCACTTATTCTTTTCTCATTTGGATCCCTTTTATTGATTTATCTTTTTCTTGCCTAATTGCTCTGGTTAGGCCTTTTAGAACTCCAGTGAATAGAAATAGCAGTATGGGTATCCTTGTTACTGTGCTCAAAGGTAAAGCTTTCAGTTTTTCACTGCCGCGTACTGTGGTCTTTACCTAGATAGCTTTTATTATTTTGAATTTCTTTCCTTCTGTGGGCTTCCCTGGTGGATCAGCAGGTAAAGCGTCTGCTTACAATGCAGGAGACCTGGATTTGATCCTTGGGTCGGGAAGATCCCCTGGAGAAGGAAATGGCAACCCACTCCAGTACTCTTACTTAGAAAATGCCATGGATGGAGGAGCCTGGTAGGCTACAGTCAGTGGGATCACAGAGAGTTGTACACGACTGAGCAACATCACTTCCTTCTATTCCTAGTTTGTTGAATGTTTTTAATTGTGAAGGTTCTTTCAGTTTTGTCTAAGGTTTTTTTTTTTTTTTTTTTTGCATCTGTTCAAATTATCATGTGATTTTTATTCTTTATTTTGTTATTATGGTGTATTACATTAATTGAAATGGATATGTTGAACCATCCTTGCATCCTAGAGATAAGTCTCGTTTGACCATGGTGTATGATCTTTATAATATGCTGTTGGTTTGATTTCTAGTATTTTGTTGAGAACATTTGCATCTGTATTTATCAGGGATGTTGATCAGTTGTTTTCTGATAGTGTTCTTGTCTGGCTTTGATATCAAGATAATGCTGGCCTGATAAAATGAATTTGGAAGTTTTCTTCCTTCCTTCCTCTTCCTCCCTATTCAGTTTTTAGGAAGAGTTTGAGAAGAATTTATGTTACTTTAAATGTTTGGTAGAATTCACCAGTGATGCCATCTGATCCTAGAATTTTCTTTCTTGGAAAGAAAGAAATTTTCTTCCAAGAAAGAATTTTCTTTCTTGGAAGGTATTTGATTACTAATTCAAGCTTCATACTAGTTATATATAAGTTTCTTCAGGCTTTTTCTTCTTTCATAATAACTTAATCTTGGTATGTTGGGTGTTTCTAGGAATTGAGCCTTTCTTGTAGGTTATCCAATTTGTTGTCATATAATTGTTAATATTGTCTCATGATTATTTTTATTTCTGTGATATTAGTTGTAATATCTCTTCACTTTCAATATTATTTATTTGACTGTATTTTTCTTAGACTAGCTAATAAGGGTCTGTTAATTGTGTCTCATTTAAAAAAACTGACTCTTAGTTTTGTTGATTTCTTTTTATGTTGTTTTTTTTCTATTTTATATCTGGTTTATTTTCCACACTAATGTTTATGTTTTTCCTATCTTTAGGCTTAGTTTGTTTTTGTCTTTCTAGCTCTTTGAGATATATAGTTAGGGTGTTTATATGACATCTTTCTTTTTTAAAGTGAGTGTTTTTCTGTGAACTTCCCTCTTAGTACTGCTTTTGCTGCTCCCTTAACTTTTGTTTTGGTATGTTGTATTATCATTTCCCCTTGTGTCAAGGTATTTTATAACTTCCTTTTTTATTTTTTCTTTGACCCAGTGGTTGTTCAAGAGTATGTTGTTTAATTTCCACATATTGTGAATGTGTTCTTTTTTCTATTGATTTTTAGTTTCATTGCATTGTGATCAGAAAACGTATTTGGTATGTTTCAACTTAAAAAAATTTTTAAGACTTGTTTTGTGACCTAACATATGATCTATGCTGGAGAAAAATCCTCTTGAACTTGGGAAGAATGTGTATTCTGGTGCTGTTGGGTTGAATGTTCTCCATATATCTGTTAGGTCCATTTGATCTGTATTGTTGTTCAAATCCTTTGTTTCTTTACTGGTTTTCTGTCTAAATTTTCTGTCTGTTATTGGTCTTGATCTGAAAAAAGAAAAACTAGAGAAGCATGTACAGGATGGAGTTGTATTGCAGAAGAGATGGTTTGGGTGGCTTCCTTTAGAACACATTAGGGAAAAGAAAGAGTTGGTTTGGAGAGAGAAAGTCTCTTGAAAAACAAAATGTAATAGGAAGGTGTTCTGTTCAGTGCAAAAAAAGAGGAAAAGCTGAAATCAAATATCATATAAAGCAGTACCAGCTTGACTTGCAAATAACCTTTTCTGTATGGTTAAATATGGGAGGATGTAATGATTGCCTCAGAGATCCAAGATTAAGGAGCTGATGAGATAGGACTTACCCTGGTGGTCCAGTGGCTAGGACTCTGTGCTCCCAATTTCAGGGGGCCTGGGTTTTATCCCTGGTTGGGGAACTAGATCTCACATGCATAACTAAGACCCAACAGCCAAATAAATAAATATATATTAAAAAGAGCCTATCAGACAGACTGATCTGAAAGATTTTTGCAAACAGTATTAAGAATACAAGTAATCTGAAAGCAGTTATTAAACTCTGGTTGGATTCAAAAAGGATTTTCAGAATAGGTGGTTTTAGAACTGATTCTTGAGAAAGACTCAGTGGGCAAAAATATTCAGAGCATATGCAAGGTCAAGGAGTCATGAGAGGTTAGAGAAAGCTGCTGTAAGAAAGTAAAAGATGAAGCTGGAAATGTTGAGTCTGAACTCTAAAGAATCTTTTGGACTTTACATGAGAATATGAACTTCTTGCCAGGTAGTGAATGGAAACAAAATAAGGACATGTAGGGACTTCCCTGGAGGTCCAGTGGTTATTGCTTTGCCTTCCAGTGCAGGGGGTATGGATTCAGTCCCTAGTCAGGGAGCTGGGATCCCACATGCCTCATGGTTGAGAAATAAACATAAATACAAACAATATTGTAATAAATTCAGTGAAGACTTTAAAAATGGTCCACATAAAAAATTATTTTTAAAACTTTAAGGACATTTACTAGGAGACTAACAGACAATGATAATTCTTATGGCATTTGAAGAATGGACCCAATTACGTTTTGTAGTTGTGTAACAGAACAAGCTGTTTCAGTAGTCCAGACAGTTGCACAGGGTATGTATAAGAGGTTATGGGCAAGAAAAACATTTCTGATGTAGATAAGATTTGATTAGCAATTGGAAATAATATTTCTTGCTTTAAAAACCACAAAGTATCTACAATCTCCCTCTGAAAGTTATACAAAAATTAACTTATGTTTTCAAGTTTTTGCTTAAATTTTTGACTTTTTTTTTTACATGAATCAGAAAGTATGAAATAGGTAGAATGAAAAAATATTATGCATACTGTATTCTAAAACATGAATATAAAATAAACAATAAGCAGAGTAAAGTAGGCATTAGAGATTTTATTTCTTTTTCTTAAACGGGGAGGGAGTGGTCTTTATTTTTTTTTTTTCTTTATGGTTGTACCATGGGTTTGTGGGATCTTAGTTCCCTGACCAGGGTTGAACTTGGGCCCCCTCATTGAAAGTGCTAAGTCCTAACACTGGACATCAGGGAATTCCTGCATAAGAGGCTTTAAATTTTGAATGTTCTAGATAAATTTTACCAATTTTGAACTCTGGGCTACTTAGTAAGAATCAAATTATATTAATGCTTATCATGTTAATAGAATGTGATATTCTTTTAACAATAGTATTGGTATTATGATGGAATAATATTAATTTTACACCAGACTCAACACATTCAGCAATAGAGTTTCTTTAAGCTTCAGTAGCTAATGTTGTTATGTTTCCAGTATAAAAAGAATCTTTTCTTATATCGTGTTTTTGCCCCTGTTCTTTTTTGAACCATTCAGTGCAAATACATGTCCAAGAGTAGGTAGCAATATATGCAGATCCAATTACATTAACTAGTAAGACCATGGAACTAGTTAATCCTTCTGACTTTTAAGAGATTGAAACATGAACTTAGTACATCTCTGCAAATAATTTGCATAAAAAGTTTGGTTGCACACTTCACCAATATATATACGATTTCATATTCTAGGAGTCACCTTTGCTCAGGCAGTATTATATTAGCATTACAGTTTTTGGTTAATTGTGCATTATCTTTGTGTAACCTGCTTTTTCCCATTATCACAAATTGCTTTCACAGTTGAGCTTTACTAATTAAATACTGAATATTCTCATCTAGCTTCAGATAGTGTATATCAATGAAGTAGAAACAGTGGTAAGATATATTTGGGTAACTTCAATCAATTACATCGTATGCATGTAATAATATATTTTTTATTGAGGTGTTTTTGCTCTGTCATCATACTGACTAGAGTCAGATTCTTACTTGGCACATCCAGATGCTCCAGCTTTGTGTGACCTAGATAGAAAACATATGGGGGTATGTGCGTGTATTTTTAGCACATGTTAAGCTATCAGTCCAGAGAAGGCAATGGCACCCCACTCCAGTACTCTCACCTGGAAAATCCCATGGACGGAGGAGCCTGGTGGGCTGCAGTCCATGGGGTTGCTAAGAGTCGGACACGACTGAGCAACTTCACTTTCACTTTCATGCATTGGAGAAGGAAATGGCACCCCACTCCAGTGTTCTTGCCTGGAGAATCCCAGGGACGGGGGAGCCTGGTGGGCTGCCATCTGTGGGGTCTCACAGAGTCGGACACGACTGAGTGACTTAGCAACAGCAGCAACAGCAGCAAGCTATCAGCCTAATGGCAGAATATATGAAAAACTTCAGGAAATGAACAGATCTGTATTTTAGAAAATAATACAGGATTTGTGAAATGGTGGGGAAAGCAAACTAAAAACTATTTGCTGTAAAAACTGTAGCATTTAAAAATTCTGTTGTTTTCTATATCCTTAGCTTTTTAATTACTACCTTTTATTGTTTAGTTCTTTAATAATAAGTCCCATTTTTAAAATGAATCTTAATTGCCTAAGTAATAGTGAAAGTTTAATTTATTGGCAGACTTCTTTATTGTTAGCCTAACTATAAATACTTAAAAAATGCTTCTTAATCAGCACACTTGATCTGATAAAATAATTGCCCAGTGTGAAATAATGCTCTGGAACTACTAGCAGTATTTACTTAAATTTTTTTTTCACATTCAGTGGTTCTCATGTTTCATAGCTTGTTTAGAACCCATTTCCTCAAGTGATCATTTTACAATTCTGTATACTAACTTCTTAGTAGGTCAGCATTAATCAGCAGCTAAGATTTATACCTGAGGTGTCACTAATACAAACTAAAATACATAATACGTTTCCATTAGAAGTATCACAGGTTTTATAGCTGTATTAAATGCAGGAATTTGAAAACATTAGTTTTCTTGAAATATTTTCATATCTACTCATTTAAAATACATTCTGTACATATGTATGAATCACAGAGCTAGCATAGCTTTAAAGAGAGAAATTTTCTTTGAATAAGTTTTTATTGCTCAGCTACTCTCTGTTAAAAATAACTTGTGATATAGAAAGTGTGAAGAAGATGACATTTAATTTCTATGCAGTTGCAGATTATTCAGAATCTTAACCTACTTTCTCTTGTTTTAAGCATTGTTCCTTAAATCAGCAGCTCCTGGCTGGCTTAAAATAATAGCCATAACAGCAAAAGCCAGCACCTCTTTTTTTTTTTACACTGACACACACATAAACACACACACAAACACAAAGATGTGTGGAGCAAATGAAGAGATTACAGTCTGACAGTTTCTCAAAAAATAAGCAGAGTTGCCACTTTACTTAGCTATTTCATTCCTAGGTATATACACAAGAAAAATGTATGTCACACAAAAACATGTACATGATTGTTTATAGCAGCATCTTTCATAATAGTCAAAAAGTGGGAGTAACCCACATGTCCATAATAAGAAAAGCAGTAATATTTCAAATGTATGTCCATATAGCGGAATATCACTTAGCTATTAACAAGGAATGAAATCCTGACAAATGTCCAGGATCAGACAGCTTCACAGGTGAATTTTAACAAACATTTAAAGGAAAATTAACACTTATCCTTCTCAAACTGTCTCCAATAATGGAAGAAGGAATGCTTGCAAACTCATTCTACAAGACCAGCCTCACCCTGATACCAAAACCAGACAAAAGCACTGGAAAAAGAAGAAAATTACAGGTCAGTATCAGTGATGAACATAGATGCAAAAATCTTCAATGAAATATTAGCAAGCCAAATTTAGCAGTATGTTAAATGGATCATACACCATGCTCAGATGTAATTTATCTCAGAAGTGCAAGAATGATTCAGTATCCATGCTTCAATCAGTGTGATATACCACATTAACAAATTGAAGGATAAAATTATATGATCATCTCAACAGGTACAAAAGAAGCTATTCACAAAATTCAACATTCAAGTATGATTAAAAAAAAAAAACTCTCAACAAAGTAGCTACAGAGAGAATTACCTCACCTTGATAAAGGCCATACAAAACAATCTCACAGCTAGTATCATACTCAAAGGTGAAAATCTGACAGATTTTCCTCTAAGATCAGGAACAGGATAAGATTGCCCACTCTCACCACTTTTATTCAACATAGGATTGGAAGTCTTAGCCATGGCAGTTAGATAAGAAAAAGAATCCAAATGGGAAAGAAGTAAAACTTTGACTTTTTGTGTATGCTACTGCTGCTAAGTCACTTCAGTCGTGTCTGACTCTGTGCAGCCCCATAGATGGCAGCCCTTGAGGCTCCCCCGTCACTGGGATTCTCCAGGCAAGAACACTGGAGTGGGTTGCCATTTCCTTCTCTAATGCATGAAAATGAAAAGTGAAAGTAAAGTTGCTCAGTTGTGTCCGACTCTTCACAACCCCATGGACCGCAGCCCACCAGGCTCCTCCATCCGTGGGATCCTCCAGGCAAGAGTACTGGAGTGTATGATATAATATTATATATAGAAAATCCTGAAGATGCCCCCAGAAAACTACTAAAACTAATAAATAACTTCAATGAAATTGTAGGTTGCAAAATTCACTTTCATAAACCTGTTGCATATCTATACATTCACAGTAAACTATCAGAAAGGAAAATTAAGAAAACTACCCCATTTACAATTACATCAAAAAGAATAAAATGCCCAGAAATAAATCTAACCAAGGAGGTAATAAAAACCTGTACTCCGACAACTAGAAGATACTGATGAAAGAAATTAAAGACTATACAAACAAATGGAAAGATAAAACATGTTCATGGATTGGAAGAATCAATATTTTTAAATGACCAGACTTCCCAAAGCAGTTTATGAATCAGTGCAATCCCTATCAAAATACCAATGGCATTTTTCACAGAACTAGAAGAAATAATTCTAAATTCTGTATGGAAACACAAGACAAAATAACCAAAACAGTCTTAAGAAGAACAAAGCTGGAGTTATCATGCTCCTTGATTTTATGCTATACTACAAAGCTACAGTAATCAAAACAATATGATGTTGGCATGAAACCAGACACAAAGATCAGTGGAAGACAGTGGAGTCCAGAAATGAACCCACAAGTACATGGCCATTTGATCTACAACAAAGGAGATAAGAATATACAGGGAAAAGATAGTCTCTTTAATATATGGTATTGGGAAAACTAGACAGCTACTTGAAAAAGAATCAACTGGACTACTATTTCACACAGTTTACAAAAATAAACTCAAAATGAATAAGACTTACATGTAAGATGTGAAGCCAGAAAACTCCTAGAAGAGAACAGGCAGCACACTCATTGGTCTGAGCAATATTTTTTTGGATCTCTCTCCTCAGGCAAGAAAATGAAAGCAAATATAAAGTAATGGGGCTACACTAAAAAGCTTTGCACAGCAAGGGAAACTATCAACAAAATGAAAAGTCTTCCTATCAAATGGAAAAAGATATTTGTCAACAATGTATCTGATAAGGTGCTTAATATCCAAAATATACAAAGAACTCAGCATCAGAAACAAATAAACTGATTTTAAAATGGCAGAGGGCCTGAGTAGATGTTTTTCCGGAGAAGTCGTATAGATGACCAACGGACACCTGAAAAGATGCTGAAAATTACCATTCATCAGGAAAATGCAAACCAAAACCACAGTGAGGTATCACCTCACATCCGTCAGAAAGACTATTATCAAAAAGCAACAAATAACAAGTGCTGGTGAGGTTGTGGAGAAAAGGGAAACTTCATGCACTGCCATTGGGAATGTAAATTGGTACAGCCACTAAGGAACACAGCATGGAATGTTCTCAAAAAATTAAAAATATAACTATCACGTCACCTATTCCACTTCTGAGTATTTTTCCGAAGAAAATAAAAACACTAACTTGACAAAATATATGCACCCCTTTGTTCATTGCAGCACTATTTACAATAGTCAGTTTATAGAAGGGCCCTAAATGTCCATTGACAGATAAATGGATAAAGAAGATGTAGTATATATACATGTTGGAATACTACTCAGCCATGAGAAAAGAATGAAATCTTACCATTTGCAACTATATAGATGGATATAGAGGGTTTTATGCTAAGAGAAAAAGAACTGTGAAAGAGTAACTATGTTTTCACTTAAATGCAGAGCCTAAAAAACAAAAGACCACAGATAACAAGCCAAAAGACTCATGGAGAACCAATAGGTGATTACAAGAGGGGAGGTGGTGGTGGAATGAAAGTAAAAGGAGACAAAACCAAAAACAGTGACTGTGTAAGCTAAATAATGCTAATTAACTTGATTGATTCACACTGAGCTACAGAATTTGTTAGCTTTATTATTTCTTTAGATCATATAATATTAATTATGCTAGCTTCTTCCCTAACTATAAACTCAAAATTAAATTCATATATTTTACCCTTTTGTGCAAATTAAATTGTATCACTACTACAACATACTCCTGAGACAATCTGTAAGGTCTTCAGCATTGTGTAGCTAAATAAAACTGGATTTTAAAAAAAGAATGAATTGCTAATACAACATAAAACTTGAAAAAGTTATGCTAAGTGAAGAAACCATTCATTCATAAACAACTGTGTATTGTATGATTCCATTTACATTAAATACTCAAAATAGGCAATTTATAAAGACAGATTAATGATGGTCTCAGGTGAAGTGCAGAGACATGCGGAATGACTGCTAATGGGCACAGGGTTTCCTTTTGCAATGGTAATTGTTCTAAAAATTAGATTGTGGTGATTTAGTTGCACAAGTCTGTAAATATACTAAAAACCATTGAATTGTATACTTAAATTGTATCATGTGTCAATTCTCTTGTAATGAAACGGTTATTTTAAAGAAAAGAAAGAAAAGCAAAGGCTGCTTTGGCTTTCCTAAAATAATAGAGATCCGTGTAGTGGTATGACGACCAGCAGTCTTTATATTTAAGAACAAAGAGCTAGTTTTCAGCGCCATTAGGATTACTTTAGAAAAATGTATTCATTTGCTCACTCCTTCAGCAAATTGTTTACTGGACCCTTCTAAGTACTTGACACTGTTTCTGGTACTACGGATTCAGTCACGTTCCCGATTCCTCTTCCTCTTCATGTGTGGTGAGTCTCCCAGTCACATCGAGTCTATTTCATGCCCTTCAGTCTATCTCTGCTGTCTTATACTCTTAGCAGTGTGCTTAGTTCTGTTACCTGGTCCAGTATTTCTTAGCCACGGTGTTAATGTTAGTAGAATACTAAAGTTCGCACATATTTTATCTTTTAAAAAATTAGAGAAGTGATCGTGAACCGTGAACTTCTTCAAGCTGGTTTTAGAAAAGGCAGAGGAACCAGAGATCAAATTGCCAACATCCACTGGATCTTGGAAAAAGCAAGAGAGTTCTAGAAAAAAACATCTATTTCTGCTTTATTGACTATGCCAAAGCCTTTGACTGTGTGGATCACAATAAACTGTGGAAAATTCTGAAAGAGATGGGAATACCAGACCACCTAACCTGCCTCTTGAGAAATCTGTATGCAGGTCAGGAAGCAACAGTTAGAACTGGACATGGAACAACAGACTGGTTCCAAATAGGAAAAGGATTACGTCAAGGCTGTATATTGTCACCCTGCTTATATAACTTATATGCAGAGTACATCATGAGAAACGCTGGGCTGGAAGAAACAAGCTAGAATCAAGATTGCTGGGAGAAATATCAATCACCTCAGATATGCAGATGACACCACCCTTATGGCAGAAAGTGAAGAGGAACTAAAAAGTCTCTTGATGAAAGTAAAAGAGGAGAGTGAAAAAGTTGGCTTAAAGCTCAACATTCAGAAAATGAAGATCATGGCATCCAGTCCCATCACTCCATGGGAAATAGATGGAGAAACAGTGGAAACAGTGTCAGACTTTACTTTTGGGGGCTCCAAAATCACTGCAGATGGTGACTGCAGCCATGAAATTAAAAGATGCTTACTCCTTGGAAATAAAGTTATGGCCAACCTAGATAGCATATTCAAAAGCAGAGACGTTACTTTGCCGACTAAGGTCCGTCTAGTCAAGGCTATGGTTTATCCAGTAGTCATGTATGGATGTGAGTTGGACTGTGAAGAATGCTGAGCACTGAAGAATTGCTGCTTTTGAACTGTGGTGTTGGAGAAGACTCTTCCCTTGGACTGCTAGGAGATCCAACCAGTCCATTCTGAAGGAGATCAACCCTGGGATTTCTTTGGAAGGAATGATGCTAAAGCTGAAACTCCAGTACTTTGGCCACCTCATGCGAAGAATTGACTCATTCATTGGAAAAGACTTTGATGCTGGGAGGGATTGGGGGCAGGAGGAGAAGGGGATGACCCAGGATGAGATGGCTGGATGGCATCACGGACTTGATGGACGTGAGTCTGAGTGAACTCCAGGAGCTGGTGATGGACAGGGAGGCCTGGTGTGCTGCGATTCATGGAGTCACAAAGAGTCGGACGTGACTGAGCGACTGAACTGAACTGAACTGAATCTTGTAAATGTCACTTTTACTGACTTGCATTCCATTGTATTTTTGTGAGTGGAAGAGAAAGCAGCACTGTTATATCTCATGTGCCAGAAATAACACACCATCTTCAGTGCCTATGAGAATATCTTGTGATTCTGAACCTCATCCGTTTTGTATGTGCTCAGTAAAATTTGAGATTCTCTGAGTTGAAATATTACAGTCACATTTTTTAATCCATCTTGCTTTAGTTTAAGGTCTCACTGAATCACTCTTGCCAAAGATCTTTTTTTAAATTGAAATATATTTGACATAAAACTGTGTAATTTAAGGTGTATAACATGTTGACTTGATACATTTATATTATAATATGATTGCCATTGTAGCAGTAATTGCATCTCTGTCACATTAATTTTTCTTTTTAGTGGTTGGAGTAATTAGGTTTATTAGTCTCTCAGCAAGTTTGAGGGTTATAATACAAATTGTTGTCTGCATTCACTGTACTGTACATTAGATCACTAGGACTTATTTACTACTCTTTGCAAGTCTGTACTCTTAAATAATATCTGTCCTATCCTCATAACCCTTATGTCCTGGTAACTACCAATTTTACTTTGTTTCTATGAGTTTGTTACTAGATTCTACATAGGAGTGATCAGTTCAGTTCAGTCGCTCAGTTGTGTCCGACTCTTTGTGACCCCATGGACTGCAGCACGCCAGACTCCCCTGTCCATCACCAATTCCAAGAGCTTGCTGAAACTTACGTCCATTGAGTCAGTGATGCCATCCAACCATCTCATCCTCTGTCGTCCCCTTCTCCTCCCGTCTTCAATCTTTCCCAGCATCAGGGTCTTGTTCAGTGAGTCAGTTCTTCACATCAGGCAGCCAAAGTGTCAAAGTTTCAGCTTCAGCATCAGTCCTTCCAATGAATATTCAGGACTGATTTCCTCTAGAATTGATTGGTTGGCTCTCCTTGCAGTTCAAGGGACTCTCAAGAGTCTTCTCCAACACCACAGTTCTTTGGCATTCAGTTTTCTGTATAGTCCAGCTCTCACATCCATACATGACTACTAGAAAAACCATAGCTTTGACTAGATGGACCTTTGTCGGCACAGTAATGCCTCTGCTATTAAAATATGCTATCTAAGTTGGTCATAGCTTTTCTTCCAAGGAGCAGGCATCTTTTAATTTCATGGCTTCAGTTACCATCTGCAGTGATTCTGGAGCCTAAGAAAATAAAGTCTCTCACTGTTTCCATTGTTTCCCATATATTTGCCATGAAGTGTTGGGACTGGATGCCATGATCTTAGTTTTTTGAATGTTGAGTTTTAAGCCAACTTTTTCACTCTCCTCTTTCACTTTCATCAAGAGGCTCTTTAGTTCTTCTTCACTTTCTGCCATAAGGGAGGTGTCATCTGCATATCTGAGGTTATTAATATTTCTTCTGCAGTCTTGATTCCAGCTTGTGCTTCATTCAGTCTGGCATTTCGCATGAAGTATTCTGTATGTAAGTTAAATAAACAGGGTGACAATAGACAGCCTTGACATATTCCTTTCCCAGTTTGCAATTAGTCTGTTGTTCCATGTCTGGTTCTTACTGCTGCATATGAGTAATGTCACATAATATTTGTTTTTGTCTCACTTATCTCACTTAGCAAAAAGTCCTCAAGGTCCAAAGATCCATATCTGATCATGGTATTTTTCCCAGTTAGGTTTGTCCATTGATTCTGCACTGTGGATAAAAGAAATTGTAAACTTCTTTATTTACCTGACATGCTAGGTCATTCATGATCTTGTTCTTGTCTATCTAATATCTGTCTAGCTTCATCTCCAGCAAGGCATATCTCTATGCTTTCATGCCTTTGCATATGCTCACATATGCACCAATCACAAATGCCCTTCCTATAACTTGTGGGTGTCAAACTCCTCTCAGGTCTCACCACACACACAACTGTCTGTGAAGTAGACTTAGGTTTCATCTACAGTGTTCCCACTGAATTTTATATTTGTAGTTTTCATAATACATTACAATTATTTTAATACCTCATTCTCCTTTTGTATTTTTAGCTCCTTGAAAGCTGGGACTTTGTCCTCCTATCTTTGTATTCCCAGCTTTTAGGATTCCCAGGAATCTACTACAAAGTAGATGTTTAATAAATATTTGCTGAATAAATTTAGAATTTTCTCCAAAAATTTTAATTTAGCCAGAGCATTTATATATTACATGATGAAATTAAAGATTAAAAATACTTACATGACAGCCTATGTTTCCTGGAGCAGTTCCAATTTTAAAGAGTCTAGATTCTTGAAGTGTTAATGTAGTTACCAAGACATAATTTTTTGTTGAAAAATATACACATTGAAGCTATATGTTAATTTTTAAATTTTTTACAATTTATTTTTCCATTTGATTTCATGTACTTTAAAAAAATTTTCTAATTAAAGTCTTCTTTTCTAATTCAGATCACTTTCAAAACAATAGATAATGAAAAATTGGCATGTACAACAGAAAAATACCTACATTTTAGTTCTGTCATTTTACTGTGCACTTTCGACAAATAACTGCATATCTGTATTTATATGAATATTAATAAATAAAAATTATTGGAAACTTAGAAATCCTTAGGTATAAGGATTATCAATAATCTTGTCAATAATAAGATTAGGATTGGTACTGACAGACTGTACTCTCAAAAATATTCTGACTGTATGATGCTCTGAGAGTAGCTCCCAATCTTTTTGGACTTCTGTTATTCTGGTTTCTTTGATACGGAGACCCTGCTTTTAGTCCTTGTCCTTCTTCTAACAGTAGATTATTTAACTTTAAATGAATTTTTAAAATAATTTTGAGAATGTATTAGTACTCTCAAGAAACTGGAGATTTTATAACATATCACATGTTCATCCATGAAAATACATTTGTCAAAGACACTATTTGAGAATTCCCAGTTAGGATCTGGAGTTGGCTCTAACTTATTACTACCTTTGACTGGTGAGGAAACAGATTCTGGCAAAGTAAAAGTTTGGAGCCAGAAAGATTATGTATAAATCATTATTCTTGGGGTAAATAAATCTCTTTGAGCCTCAGTTTCCTCATCTGCAAAATGAAATACTAATACCTGCCTGAAATGGTTGTGAAAAATTAATGGTTTCTATGATGGTAGTTAGTGCCTACTAAGTAAAGTTTTCATAAATTGTAACTCCTACTTGCTTAGTATAAATAAAACCCTGGGAATAGATAAAAGGGTTTCCTGTTATACCAATTATTGGGTAATTTGTCTTCTTAAGCAGTTGTTACACTCTTTTCCCAAGGAGATTGGTCTTTGAGATTCTAAAAACAAAAGTGGCTTACAGATGTACAGATCAAGAAGCAGAGTCAGGGACTGTTGTCAGCTTGTCCTTCACTACTATCCCCTGACATGCCAGTTAAAGAACAACATAAATTCATTTGCTTCCCCTTTCATTTTATTATGTATAATATTGTTAGTATTTTTTCCTGCCTACATAGGTTCCTGGTTATGTTAAGGAATTCATTTGGCTAGGATCCTTTGATCTAGCCAGTCAGAGTGTCTCTCTTTTAAACTTTCTCCACAATCAGATATTTAAATCAGTGTCATTTTGCAGGTAACCTTTTGTGATAAGTAACAAATAACCTTTCTACATTCCAAAAATAAGAGGGAGAGAGAAAGAACGAACAAAGGAGAACGTTCTCAATTCCCTCCGTTTGATTCTACAAGCCTGCTTGTGTAAACCCCTTTTCCCTCACTGCTTTTTATTCAAGTGTGTCATCAAGAGCTTTTCTTGATCCACCTGCCTCCAGTTATTACTATCCACTTTACAGCGACACTTCCTAAAAGAGCTGTCCCCTTCATATGTTTTCTGTATTGTCACTATCCAGTAACTTAAATTTGGCTTCACTTACTCTAGCACTGCTTTCACTGCTGATTGCTAAATCCTGTGGCCATGTCTCCTTGCAGTGGGCAGTGGCTGCTTTCTCCTTCTGGCGCGCGGGCTTCTCAATGTGGTGGCTTCTCCTGCTGTGGAGCATGGGTCTAGGGCACCGGGCCTCATTCATTGTGGCATGTGGGCTTGTTAGTCCTAGTGCATGGCTTTGTTGCTCTGCGGCATGTGGGATCTTCGTGAATCAGGGATCAACCTGTGTTTCCTGCATTGACAGGCAGATTCTTTATCACTGAGCTACCAGGGAAGCCCTGCTTCTTCCTAAAAAACTTCCTTGGTCAATGCGCCATACTGTCCTGACTCCTCTTGCCTCTGTGGTCAATGCTTTTCAGTCTCTTCCTCTTCCTCTGCCTGACTCTTGAATGTTGGTGTTTTCTCCTAAGTCCTTTACACATTTTCTGTAGGATTTAAGACTTCTAAGTGAATATTTGTTGAATGAATGTGTCTATATATTGATGGTTTCTCAGGAGATTTGACTATAACTAAACCTCATTAACTGAAAAAATTTCAGTATGTTACAACATGCACTTCACAGCCATACTTTAGTGCTGTCTCTCTGGGCCATAATTCTCTTAAGCTATCCTACTGCATGCTTATAGTGAAAAAAATACAAGTCCATTATTCAGCCTTTCTGTCTTTGAGGTTTAGTTAGCTTTTTAAAAGTTCTCTGTATATAAATGGTAATTTTAAAAAGCATGCATTACCCTAAATTTTTATACCAGGTTAACTGTTTACAGAAATTTTATAGCATTGATGTCTATCCTCAATAAAACAGTAATGTTTACTTGAAGTAGCAATTTAATTTAAATACACTCTGCAGTATATATTCTGAAGTTTAGGATTAGAAGGGGGAGAAAATTAATATTTAATGAAATTGTTTCGTGCCATGCTCTGGCCTCTGTGTTTACCTACATCGTATATTTTCATCTTCCAACACTCTGGGAGATAAGTATTCTTAGTCAGCTTGTAGAGAAAACAAAATTGAGGTTAAGGTAAGTTAAAATAGACTCTACACTACAGGATATACAGCTACTGAAACTCAGAACCAGACTTCTCTCAAACTTTATAGCCTATAGATACCTTATAAATGATACAGAAAGGGATGAATGCTAAATACAGAAATATATTGTGTAAGTACTTGAGTTTATTAAATCCAGGTTGTGCTAAAAGTTGTCTGTGTCGTTTTGTCCCTAGGCAATTATTTGGCAGAAAACTAGAGTATCGGATCATAAAATGGCTCTCATGTCTGTTCTGGGGACGGCAGTTATGGGCAATATGGAATCCTTTCAGTACCACTGTGAAGAATCTCAGGTATACAACAGAGATGTTCTTTAATAATTCTAATTTACCACTGAAGCTGTTTAATTATTTCCTTTTTGTCTGGTTGAGGTAGGAAGAAGTGTCTCTTTAAAAATTTTAATGACAAAGGATGTATAAGCTCATATTAAATCTCTTTTCCCTGCCCTACTTCCTATTTTTATCTCTTCTGTTTATTATTTTAAGTATCGTGGTTGCATTAATTGTTTAAATGATTTTCAATTTAGAATCTTCATCTCTTTGCTTTCCTCAATGAAGAAACAGCGTTGAGCCCTCTTACCCTTGTTTTCCCTTTCCCACCTTGAGTATGTCTTCCAGCTTTATTTTCTGACCTGTCAGCGCTAGAGAGTCTCTTCAGCCCCTGTAACGCTGGATGTGGCTACTAACCCTCCCAGTCTTGCTTGCTCGCTCTCTGTAGTGCCCGCTCCACTCTCATGTCATCTAGCTTCAGAACCTGTGTCTTATGTAACCATCTTTTATTTGAAGATTCATTTTAAAAGTTGAAAACTTATATGGACTATACACTATTATGACTTCTTTTCTTTTCTGTAATTTGTTGCAGTCTCTTGGCTACTAGTTCCCCTCCTATTCTCTTGTACAATATTGAGTTCTTAATAATTATCATTTTATTAGTGTCTTGGATGGAGCTTGTGCTCAGTTAATGTATTAAGAATTCTCTCTGTGAGTCTGAGTGAACTCCAGGAGCTGGTGATGGACAGGGAGGCCTGGCGTGCTGCGATTCATGGGGTCGCAAAGAGTCGGACACGACTGAGCGACTGAACTGAACTGAACTGAACTGAAGGAAGGTAGCCATGTTCTGACTTGGGTCTGTTTTTCGGAGCACTCTTAATAGTTGTTTAATAGTTTAGACACTAGTGTCACTTCGGACTGGTCCTCTTGGCTGACTTGGGATAGTAAGGGTACTGTCTAAATTTTGCTGGGTTCTCTGTGGTTTCCTAGAACTTTGTTGCCCATGCTGGTAACCCAGGAAGCTTGCAACAGGAGATTCAGACCTGCTACCTGTGTTGTGCTTTAGAGAGTCTACCTGTCATAGTTTGGTCTGAAGACCAGCAGCATCAGTACTGCTTGGAAACTTGTTAGTTTGACAGACTGAGTAGGAGACAGAGGTCTTTACTTTGGTAAAGTAGTACAAGAGGAGCTATTGGACAGCAGCATGAAAGTGAGCTGAAATATTTTATCAAGTTTGAATGTGGTGAGATTAAGGAAATTTGTGTGAGCATTTGGAGACGAAAGAAATAAAGGCTGTACATCTATATCTTAGCATCACTGGTGTATGTTGTATAGATGGGAATGAAATTACTCAGATGGGATAGAGAGCAAGAAAAAGGGGTCTGATGAGGAGACTGAGGGAGACTATTACCCTTATAGGCTGTAAGCAAAGGGAGAGAAAATCCCACTAAAGAGGAAGTTTCAGAGAGGAAGTAGAAAATCCAACAGAGAAGGCTGAAACAGTATCATGCTTCCCAAAGGAGAGAGTTCCCATTGGTGTCAGGGTCTGCAGAGATTCAAGTAGACACTTAGTAGAACTAAGTGTCATTGACGTAGAAGCTAGATGATAGAAGGCTGGAGATGAAGGGAGGGAAAGAAGGGTTCATAGTTGAAGAACAATCAGGGGAGTATTCCTTTGTTTATATTATGCCTTTGATTTTCGTTTTGCTTTTTACTTGAGTGATACTTGGGTATAGAATCTTATAAGGACTATCTTATTTTTTATTTTGTTGCACTGATTTGGTCTCTTACAGAGATTTTTTTTCCCCACAAACTAGCCTGATTTTCACTTTTTGTAACATTTTATAAGACTTTGCCATTTGCTTTTAGTTTTCCATATAACTTACCATGTGTTCGTTCTTAAGGTTATCTATCTTAAGCCATTTTTAAAGCTCAGTATTTGGAAGTAATACTATTTATTCAGTGGCCAACCAAGATGGTGTGGAAGAAAAACACTAGCAATATTACTGATGTTTTCTTCATTGTAATCTTTATTCTTACCTATTCTGGTTTGGTTTTTTTTTTTTTCCATCAACAAGCCCAGTAAGTCTTTCAGAGGCTGAACAGCTCTCCCTGATGCTCAGCAGGTGCTTTAAGAAGGCTCTCATATTACTTGGTAAATGATGCAACCATTTACAAGGGTTGTGAAGTTTTATAGTTAATGAAATAGTTTCATTTTATAATGGATTATCTTGCTCTGTGTATTAACTTTTTTTAAATTGGCACAGTTTGGCAATGTGACAATAACGCACTTAGTGTTCTAAAGTCGGTAATGCGTCCACCTCCTTAAACACTTATTTCCAAGGGCAGGGATAGCCACAGACATAGGTGGCAGCCTACAGCCTATGTTGGTAAGGAGCCTCATGGTTTCTGCTTAACTAAAAATAGCAACCCCCCTGACACTCTTGCTTTTTTAAACCTAAGCAGAAAATTTCTCACTATTACTGTTTCTTAACAGGTTAATTAAACATCTGATTCCAGTTGTTTCAGATAAGAGATGATTATAGGCCTGTATTTTGAATAATTTGACCAAGATCATATTAGTAGTGCAGCCAGAGTTTAAACCATTTCAGTCTGGCTCTATCCTGTATTCCTAACAGTTCTTTGTATTATCTCTAAAAGTAGGAGCATTTTCCTTGCTTTCTGTTCACTAAATCTCTCTCCCTTCTCACTGGTATTTTTTTCTAGGATCCTTCTTTATTTTACCCCTCCTTTTCATACATTTGTGAAATAGTTCTCTAAACAAAAATGAAGATAAAGTACAACATTGCAATGTTTCAGAGAGTAAAAGATCTTTTTTTCCCTCAGTAATGAAAAACTAGTCAGATTGACTTCATGGCATACTCAAAATAAAGATAGAAACAGCTACTTCTTTACAGAAAATGGTGCCTGAAAAGAAAAGGATAAACAGCCAGAGTAAAGTTACAATATAAGGAAAGAAAATTTTTTGAAAATAGTAGGAAATAGGGTTGAGCAGAGAGCAGCAGTATTTATACTGTATGTCCTATGACAAAAAGATATGTATTCATGAAACTTTAATGAATGCCAGTTTTCCCTTAAAATTTCAAGAAGGGAGAGTTAGCTGAGAACACCAATTTAACATGCTTCAGTAATTTAAGTTTAATGCTCATGACTTGGTTATCAAGGAGTATATGGCTCTTCAGACCTTAAAATGAAAATCCATTTGTTAATTTTGTTTATACCTTTAAATGTGTATAACCAGATCCATGGACTCATGTTTACTGTTGACATTGCATATCAATACTATAATTATTTATTACAATTATAGATTTTTCTAAGTGGATTTCTTCCAAAGCATGATGCAGACCACTCCTGCACAAGTCTTTCAACCCCAGAAAGGAGTTTCATCTTTATAAACAGTCGACCAGTACACCAAAAAGATATATTGAAGGTAATCTTTTTAAGAAAAAAGTAATTTGTCAGCTTCTTATAAGGACTACTTGTAAGAATTTGTTCTAAAATAAGGAAAAGGAAAAATAGATATAGTATGGCACTTCCCTAGTGGCTCAGATGACTAAGAATCTGCCTGCAATGTAGGAGACCTGGGGTCAGTCCCTGGGTTAGGAAGATCCTCTGTAGTAGGGAATGGTTACCCACTCCAGTATTCTTGCCTGGAGGATTCCATGGACAGAGGAGCCTGGCAGGCTACAAAAAGTCAGACACAACTGAACAACTGACACTTCACTTTCACTTTTCACCTTACATATGACTCTTCACAACAATTCTGTGGTGAATTATTATCCTTATTTATAGTGAAGAAGGTCTTCTCTTGTGGCTCAGCTGCTAAAGAATCTACCTGCAGTGCGGGAGACCTGGGTTGGGAAGATCCCTGGGTTGGGAAGATCTCCTGGAGAAGGGAAAGGCCACCCACTCCAGTATTCTGGCCTGGAGAGTTCCATGGACTGTATAGTCCTAGGGTTTGCAAAGAGTCAGACATGACTGAGGGACTTTCACTTTTACTTTCATAGTGAAGAAACTGAATGTTAGTGACTACCTTAGACCACATAGCCAGGAAGTAACAGAATTTGAATTTGAACTCAGAATTTTGAAAACATCCATGACACTATGATCTTTTCCATGAAGTCAGTTGCATTGGATGCATGCTTGCACTTCATGTTATGTAAATTCAAAGCCTCTAAATGAGTATTAGTATTTAGATACTACTTTTCCTAATAAGCAGTTACATCCACTCAGTTTCTCAGTTGAATATGCTTCTTTTGGTGGTATTTTAAGGATAATATTACTTAAATAATGCTATCTTTATTTATAAATACTTTAAAGAATAATAATACTTTAGTATATTTCTGTCATTTTTTTGTCTTCATTACATGTATTTCTAGCTAATCCGACATTATTACAATCTGAAATGTCTAAAGGAATCTACTCGTTTGTATCCCATTTTCTTTCTGAAAATTGACGTTCCAACAGCTGATGTAGATGTGAATTTAACACCTGATAAAAGTCAAGTGTTGTTACAGAATAAGGTAACCTTTTTCAGATAATTTTTTGTATTATACTGTTTATAAACTTAGCTATTTTCATATGAAAAAGATTTACTTTTCTGTAAATCTTTTTACTTTTTCTGTAAATCTACTTTTCTGTAGATTTTTTAATGTTAGTCTCATAATTTCCCCTAATGCTTGTTAATTTGTATTTTTAGGAATCTGTTTTAATCGCTCTTGAAAATCTGATGACGACTCGTTATGGATCACTACCTAGTACAAATTCTTATGAAAGTAATAAAACAGATGTTTCCTCAGCTGACATGGTTGTTAGTAAAACAACAGAAACAGATGTGCTTCTTACTAAGATGGAAACATCTGGAAATAATTATCCAAATGTTGATACTTCAGCCATTCCTTTCCAAAATGATGTGCGTAATGATACATCTGGGGAAAACACTAATTATTGTTTAAATCATCAGGTACATATTGGTGACCATTATGGCGATCATTTTAATAGTGAAAATTCTAGCATTGATAAGAATGATGGGAATACATTTAAAGAAACCCCAAAGAATAATTCATCATGTGAGGACAGCCAAGAGGAGAATAGTGAAACTTGTTCTGTGGATTCTGTTGGGCAAACCCAATCAGAAAATGGCAGTGAAGGCCATAGAGATGAGAGTGGGGGAAATGAAGAAGGAGCAGTTCCTGAGAAGTCTTTGGAAATTTGTGTAGATGACTGGAGCAAGGGAAATATACTTAATTCTAGAGGAGAAAACATTGAACCTGTGAAAATTTTAGTGCCTCAGAAAAGTTTAGTGAGTAATGTAAGTAGTAATAATACAAGTCCTGAACAAAAGAATCTCTGTGAAAGTTCCTGTAACAAAAAATCAAATGTGGTAGATAACAAATCTGGACAGCTTACAGCTTATGATTTAATTAGCAGTCGAGTAATCAAGAAACCCATGTCAGCAAGCGCCCTTTTTGTTCAAGATCATCGTGCTCAGTTTCTCACAGAAAATTCCAAGACCAGTTTGGAAGAGGCAACAGTACAGATTGAAGAACTGTGGAAGACATTGAGTGAAGAGGAGAAGCTGAAGTAAGTTTCCAGAGCTTTCATGTGACCTGAATGTTCAGATATTTCCATTCTATATGACTCACTGGGTTGAAAAAGCTCCTTTTTCTTATTATTTATGGAAAAGCAGAATGGGAAATACCTTGTGGCTTGTCCTAGAGTACCTTTTTGGCATCACTTTTTGGGGGGTTAATTTAGAGATTTTTACTTTTTTTTTTTTTTTTTTTTTTGCTTTTTTTAAAATTAATTTTTCTTTTTTTATATAAAAAAGCTACTTTCTGGTTTAAGTTTGTAATTAAAAGTTTTACATTCTACCATTTTCTTCTATTTCTTTTTTATACTAATCTTCCTATTACAGGACTTTTTAAAACTTTTCTATTAGAACAGGTTTCTTTTTTAAGATCTTGACTATTCCCTTTTTAAATTGCTCTTTAAAACATGTAACAATATAAAAAATATAACATTGTTGCAGATTTAATTTAATGATCTTAATACTCTTCCTAGTCAGTATAACTCAAAAGACTTTCTTCTAAAATCTTTTATTTATTGGCAACTTATAAACTATGGTGGGTTTGGAGGAGTAGGTTAATAGGTGGTTTGATCTCTTATTTAAAAACTACATATTATTTGCCATTTTTAGATCAAATGATCTGAATAAATGCAAAAAAATATGATGGTTGTTTCTAGTTGACTGAAGGCACTTGGTATAATCACAGGATATTATGTTTTGAGTGATTTAGCTCACCAAAAAATGAAAGAGTGCAATTATAGTTCCAATTACATATTATTACCTAAGGTATCTCAGTACTATGTCAGACATCTGGGAAAACTTTTAAATGTAACTGGTCATCCAGAGTTTATATTTGATGATAAACTACATGGATATTTGACAAATTGTTTTTTCTTTTTTTATTAGCTTATTCAGTCTTATAAAAACACTATCAATATTAAAGTAATAAAGATCACTATTAACACCAATAGGCAAAACCTCTATAATTTAACGTCTGCTGCTGCTACTGCTGCTAAGTCACTTCAGTCGTGTCCGACTCTGTGCGACCCCATAGATGGCAGCCCACCAGGCTCCCCCATCCCTGGGATTCTCCAGACAAGGCCAGTGGAGTGGGTTGCCATTTCCTTCTCCAGTGCATGAAAGTGAAAAGTGAAAGTGAAGGCACTCAGTCATGCCCAACTCTTAGCTTCTACCTTTTTCTTTTTTTTTAGTGGGGATGGTGATTGTGTTTTTTCTTTTAAGATATTTATGTATGATATATATATGTTTTAATATGTACCTATAAAAGATAAACATATTCTTTTAATTAATTATTTAAGCTTTTATTCTGTATGAAGATATAGTCAGTTAGTGAACAATGCTTTGATAGTTTCAGGTGAACAGCAAAGCAATTCAGCCATATATACACATGTATCCCTTCTCTCCCAGACTCCCCTCCCATCCAGGCTGCCACATAACATTGAGTAGAGTTTCATTTGCTATACAGTAGGTCCTTGATGGTTAAAATAACTCTTATTTTAAGTAGAGCCATAATACAATTGTCATCACTTTCTAAAATATTAATTTCTTAATCTTCAGTGTTCAAATTTCTAATTATTTCATAAGTGTCAAATTTTAAAAGTTATGTCAAGATGCAAATGAAGGCCACACTATGATTATTATTATTATTTTTAGTTTTAAAATGACACATTCAATTTAAAGATGAGAGCATTTAAGTTTTAATACAGCAAGCCCATGAAAATTGAATGGCATTGATCAGGAAGTGATGAATTGAGAGTTGTCTAAGAATAGGGGGAAAAAAGGCATAGATGTTCCCAGTTCTCATGGAAGTAGGTACAGTGCAGCAGCTCAAGGTAGCTCTTCCCTTTCAGCCTCAAAACAGCAGGTATTACCCCAGTCTCAGCGTTGTTTCTCCTTGCAGGCCCCAAGGTGTTACGATAACAAGGGTTATCATTAATAGACCTCATCTAAAAACGATCAGGCAGCATTCTGGAATTCAAAGTTTTCTCTGTCTTATTGCCGTAAGGTAAACAGAAGAGCGTTGTTGAAGACCTCTGAAGCTACACCTGGGTTCAAACCTCCATTCCTCTCTTTTCTAGCATTATGTAAAAATGTGTGCACAGTATCTTTTGGGTTGTTGTGAGGATTAAATAAGATATATTATGTGTTGTAAATCACTAGCACATAGTAAATAATGTTCATGATGTTAATCAGAGTTTTTAATCTGTGAAAAGGAAATTTCTCTCTTGTGATTGACATTATTTTTCATTTGCTTATTCAAGATTAAATTTAATTCGGAGGTCAGAAATAGAAACCTGTGGAGAAAATTTAGGTTTCTTGGGATCAGAGAGCTTACTACATGTCACAGAAAGCTCTGTTAGAATCATCCAGAGCCAGAGTCTGATGATCATGGCAGACCAGGTTGACAATCATGATAAGTGAAAAGTTAGAGCAAAAATGTTTAACACTCAAGAATTGCATTAACTACCATTTCTCTTCTAGTCTTTATCTTAGAATTCTTTTCCATGGTCTTAAGTTCTACAAGGAGTGCTGAGGAATATGAGAGCAGTCTCCTACAGATAATCAGTCCTTCCATCTATTCTTCCTTTTCTTTTCTTTTTTCTCTTGTTTCCAGTTTTTTTCCCCATCCTCCTTCCTCCCTTTTTTCTTTCTTCCTTCCTTTCCTCTCCTCTCCTGTCTTTTCTTTCCTTATTTCTTTCAATTAGGAAATACTTAGGCTTCCCTGCTGGCTCAGACGGTACATCGTCTGTCTACAATGCAGGAGACCCTGGTTCAGTCCCTGGATTGGGACGATCCCCTGGAGAAGGAAATGGCAGTGCACTCCAGGTCTCTTGCCTGGAAAATCACATGGATGGAGGAGCGTGGTAGGCTATAGTCCATGGGTCGCAGAGTCGGACACGACTGAGCAACTTCACTTTAAGAAAATACTGAGAATATTCTGTGTACAAGGCTGGTGTACTCTAGCTAATCATTTCAGATACAATGATAAATAATAAATAGAACATACTTTCACTAATAAAAGTACAATCTTAAAGAAATGAGTTATGAAAACACTTAGCAGTTAGGCTTAATCATATCTATAGGACAGGAGATACTTCCTGAATAGAAATTGATCAGGATAGTATAGAGAATTTTCTGTGTAGTAGGAACAGCACATAAGAATGCCCAGAAGCTAGAAGGAAGACAGTGTTATTGAGGAATGGAAAGATGCCCTTTATGACAGGAATGTATTATACCACAGGGGAGTGTGGTAAAGAAGGGCTTCCCTGGTGGCTCAGCCAGTAAAGAATCCATCTGCTATGCAGAAGACCCGGGTTCAGTCCCTGGGATGGGAAGATCCCCTGGAGAAGGGAACGGTTACCAAAAACAAAGATCGTGGGATCCAGTCAGGTCAGATCATGGAAGGTTTGAAGAGTTTTGAATAAGACCTAGGGTCAGGGTTTTCTACCAACAGCTTAAGCTTAGGATAAACTTTACAGTAGAAGGTTCCTACATTTAAAATTTTTTACCTTTCTGGATTCCTTTCCCCCACCCCACCCCACCCCACCTTGCTTTCATCTCTTTTCCTCTAGTGTATTAGAAAACCCTTTGTCCTCCTACTAGTATCTCAGTCAGTTGACTTGAACTTTTGTTTGTAGTAGCCATGAATATATTTCTACTTAGAAGAACTAAGAATAATACTGTAATTGGGATAATATTAAAAATGGTAAATAAACTTTGTAATTACATGTAATCTTGAGATAGAGTCACTTGAGTTGGTTAGTGATAAATCAGAATTCATGTTTCTCATTTAAGTTACTAAATCCCTTAATGACATAAAGTCAAAGATAACATCTGTTTTTACTTAATATTTACTTAATATTCCTTTGGATATAACTTTTTATATTTCCCAAGGAACTAATTAAATTGACTTCTTGAATAAATCAAAAGATTAGTATCGTGTGAAAAGTTGCACATTGTAGTTATTTACAAATGGTAACCTTCATCTTGAACTCACCCCACTGTGGGAGAAAATTTTGAATTTGAATGTCCCGGAGCTAAAAACACTTATTTATAGTACTAATTGAAGGTAAACTGTATTGAAAACTTTGTGCATTGTAACTTAGAATTTCAGATTCTAAGTGGAAATGGAAGAAAATAACATTAATAATTATGAATATGGCCTGCCTAGTCAGCAACTATGAGAAGCATTTTTCGTTTACCTAGTTTACAGTGAAATAAAGTCTTTTTAACGTTCTTATTCAGCTAATATTTATTTATTCAGCAAATATGTACTGAGTACAAACTACACGATGTGCATGTTTCTTGTGTTTAGTCTCACTTTCTACATTTAATACCATTCTCCCAATAGTATTATTTTTATTTTCTAATACATACCTATTCAAATTTCTCCTTTAAAATGTATGTATATTACCTACAATATAACTCAACAGTTTCTTAAGAGTTTTAAAGCTCAGAATTACATTCTCTAGTCTGCATTTAAAAATGCATTTAAAAATCTTTTTAGCAAGGTTTCTTAAATAATTACCAATCTTTAATCAACTGAGTGCCTCATTCATTATAAGATAGGTGTTTCTTGATAGAAAATAATGATACCATATATTTATTATCATTTACTAAGTTCCAGTAAATGATAGGCTTCCCTGGTTCAGATGGTAAAGCCTCTGCCTGCAATGCGGGAGACCTGGGTTCGATCCCTGGGTTGGGAAGATCCCCTGGAGAAGGAAATGGCTACTCACTCCAGTACTCTTGCCTGGAAAATCCCATGGATGGAGGAGCCTGATAGGCTACAGTCCATGGGGTCGCAAAGAGTTGGACATGACTGAGCGACTTCACTTCACTAGGTTCCAGGAACTATTCTAAGTACCTAAAACATTTCAACTCATTTTATTCCTCACATGAAAGTTATGAAGTGTTTAAGATGTATATTATCTAGATATTACAGATGAGCCTACTGAAGCACAGGAAAGTTAATTCATTGTGTAGAGCTGCTAAATGGCAAAGGCAGGCCAGGCAGTCTGTCTCTAAGGTCTCTGCTCTTAGCCAGTACAATTTGCTGAATACAAATAGCGGTTTTTAGTTCTAGATTTATATTAGAATCACCCATGGAGCTCTCTAAAAACACTACTACCCAAACTCAGCCGAAGTATGGAGAATTGTCAACTCTTGAGAGTGAGACCAGTAGAAAAGGGATGATGTAACCACTATACAAGACTATTTTTGGCCCTAGAAGTTCATTTTATCCCTGTTATTATTAATCAAAATAGAAAAGACCTTTTAACTTTTTAACCCAGTATAATTTTAAAAGGTCCCTTATCTTGGACCTTTGTGTTCAGTTTATTTGAGCTTCTTTTTTTTTTTTTTTATTGCTAACTCTAAAATGAGAAATAGGAACTGGAAAAATTAACATTTAGCCATAAAACTAAATTATAAATTTATAAATTTAATTATAGATTTTTTTATTTTGAGCATTACTATTAGACTTACCTTGATTTTATTAGTATATAATTACTAGGGCTTCCATAGTGGCTCAATGGTAAAGAATCCCCCTGCACAATGCAGGAGAAGTGGCTTTGATCCCTGGGCCAGGAAGAGCCCCAGGAGAAGGGAATGGCAGCCCACTCCACTGTTCTCCCCTGGGGAATCCTATGTTCAGAGGAGCCTGGTAGGGTCGCAAGAGTAGGACATGACTTAGTGACTAAACAACAATATAATTACTAAATATGTAAGTTTTGTTGTGCTCAGAGCATCGTTTCTTCTCTGTTGATGTTACACCACATATTTAAGGAATTCTTCAGATCTGCAGTTGACTCCTTAATGTTTTATTTAATTCTTTCCTCACCCGCCCCCCTTTTTAGTTTCCTGTACATTAAATGGTTTTTAGAACTGGGTAAAATTTAGCTGCTGTGAAGTGCATAGATCTGAACTATATGTAGACAGTTCAGTGCGTTTTCATGTGTGCACACCGATGAAACCACCACTACAAACAAAGTACAGAACACCTCCTTCAGCCCAGAAGGTTTCTTTACTGTTACCTACAAGCCAGTCACCACTTGCAGCCACTATTTTGATTTCTGTCACATTAGTTTGGTTTTGCCAGTACTTGAACTTCTTATATATAAAATCATAATGATATGGACTCCTTTGTGTCCAGCTTCCCCCAAGAAAATGTTTCTGAGGTTTTCATTCAAGTCTGTTGAATGTATCCATATACTGTATTCTTTTTAATCGATAAATAGTACTCAGTTGTGTAAGTATACCACAATTTGTCTTCTTAGTCTCCAGCTGATGAAAATTGTGTTCTTTCCAGATTCTGGATATTATGAATTAAGTTGGGTTGTTTAGTTTCCAAATACTTGGAGTTTTTCTATTCTGAATATCATATTGCTGTGCTGTTTGTGGTGAGTGCTTAGTCATGTCTTACTCTCTCTGACCTCTTGGACGGTAGCCTGCCAGGCTCCTCCATCCGTGGGATTTTCCAGGCAAGAATACCGGAGTGAGTTGCCATTTCCTACTTAAGGGGATCTTCCTGACCCAGGAATTGAACCCACGTCTTTTTTGTCTCCTGCATTGGCAGGCAGATTTGTTAACCACCGTACCACTTGGGAAGCCCACTAATTTCTAATTAATTTTATCATGGACAGGTAAAATGCTCTCAGATTTAAATCTTTTGAAATTTACTGAGAATCAAGCCCAGCAGCATATCTTGAAGAATGGACATCTAAAAAGAATCTGAATTCTATAGTTAGATGTACTGTGCTAAAGTGACAAGACAGTTTGTTCAGTTCAGTTCAGTTGCTTAGTCATGTCCGACACTTTGCAGCCCTATGAATCGCAGCACACTAGGCCTCCCTGTCCATCACCAACTCCCAGAGTTCACTTAAACTCATGAGTGTCGAGTCAGTGATGCCATCCAGCCATCTCATCCTCTGTCGTCCCCTTCTCCTCCTGCCCCCAATCCCTCCCAGCATCAGGGTCTTTTCCAATGAGTCAACTCTTTGCATGAGGTGGCCAAAGTATTGGAGTTTCAGCTTTAGCATCAGTCCTTCCATTGAACACCCAGGACTGATCTCCTTCAGGATGGACTGGTTGGATCTCCTTGCAGTCCAAGGGACTCTCAAGAGTCTTCTCCAACACCACAGTTCAAAAGCATCAATTCTTCGGCGCTCAGCTTTCTTCACAGTCCAACTCTCGCATCCATACATGACCACTACATGAATATAATTTCATATCTAATTTTAAATTTCTTCACTGGCTTTGCCAGATTTTTTGCTTTGGGGAATATATTATACATCCTTAATTTATCATAATCTACCTGAGTCCAGCCATAGCTTTGACTATGTAGACCATTGTCAGCAATGTGATGTCACTTCTTTTTAATACACTGAGTAGGTTTGTCATAGCTTTTCTTCCAAGGGACAAGCGTCTTTGAATTTAATAGCTGCAGTCACTGTCTGCAGTGATTTTGGAGCCCAAGAGAATAAAATCTGCCACTGTTTCCACTTTTTTGCTATATGTTTGCCATGAAGTGATGGGACAGGATGCCATGATCTTCGTTTTTTGAACATTGAGTTTTTAAGCTTATCCACTCTGCTCTGTCATCCTCATCAAGAGGCTTGATAGTTCCTCTTCATGTTTTGCCATATGGGTGGTGGTATCTGCAGATCTGAGGTTGTTGATATTTCTTCTGGCAGTCTTGATTCCAGCTTGTGATTCATTCAGCCCAGAGTACATGATGTACTCTGCATAGAACGTAAATAAAAAGGGTGACAACATACAGCCTCAATGTACTCCTTTCCCAATTTGGAACCAGTCCATTATTCCATATCCAGTTCTAAATGTTGCTTCTTGACCTGCATATAGGTTTCTCAGGAGGTAGGTAAGGTGGTCAGGTATTCCCATCTCTTCAAGAATTTTCCACAGTTTGTTGTGATCCACACAGTCAAAGACTTTAGCATAATCAATGAAGCAGATGTTTTTCTGGAATTCTCTTGCTTTCTCTGGATGTCGGCAATTTCATCTCTGGTTCCTCTGCCTTTTCTAAATCCAGCCTGTACATCTGGAAGTTCTTGGTTCACCTACTGTTGAAGCCTAGCTTGAAGGATTTTGAGCATTACTTTGCGAGCATGTGAAATGAGCACAGTTGTACAGTAGTTTGAACATTCTTTGGTATTGCCTTTTCCTTTGGGATTGGAATGAAAACTGACCTTTTCCAGTCTTGTGGCCATTGCTGAGTTTTCCAAATTTGCTGGTATATTGAGCAGCATATTCACAGTATCATCTTTTAGGATTTGAAATAGCTCAGCTGAAATTGCATCATCTAGCTTTGTTCGTAGTGATGCTTCCTAAGGCCCACTTGATTTCACACTCCAGGATGTCTAGCTCTAGATGAGTGATCACATCAGCATGGTTATTTGGGTCATGAAGATCTTTTTTGTATAGTTCTGTATATTCTTGCCACCTCTTCTTAATATCTTCTGCTTCTGTTAGGTCCATACCATTTCTGTCCTTTATTGAGCCCATCTTTGCATGAAATGTTCCCTTGGTATCTAATTTTCTTGAAGAGATCTGTGGTGTTTCCCATTCTATTGTTTTCTTCTATTTCTTTGCATTGTTCATTTAAGAAATCTTTATTTTAATCTCTCCTTGCTGTTCTCTTGCAGAGACTTCCCTGGTGGCTCAGACGGTTAAGCGTCTGTCTACAATGCAGGAGACCTGGGTTCGATCCCTGGGTCGGGAAGATCCCCTGGAGAAGGAAATGGCAATCCACTCCAGGACTATTGTCTGGAAAATCCCATGGACAGAGGAGCCTGGTAGGCTATAGTCCATGGGGTCGCAAAGAGTCAGACACGACTGAGTGATGTGACTTCACTTGCTATTCTCTGAAACTCTACATTCAGCTGGGTATATCTTTCCCTTTCTCTTTGCCTTTCACTTCTTTTCTCGGCTGTTTGTAAGTAAGGGCTCCTCAAACAACTGCTTTCCTTTTTTGCATTTCTTTTTCTTTGGGATGGTTTTAGTCACTGCCTCCTCTACAATGTTATGAACCTCCATCCACAGTTCCTCAGGCATTCTGTTAGATCTAATCCCTTGAATCTATTTGTCACTTCCACTGTATAATCATAAGGCATTTGACTTAGGTCATCCCTGAATGATCTAGTGGTTTTCCCTCCTTTCTTCAATTTAAGTCTGAATTTTGCAATAAGGAGGTCATGATCCGAGCCACAGTCAGCTTCTAGTCTTGATTTTGCTGACTGTATAGAGCTTTTCTGTCTTGTTGCAAAGAACATAGTCAGTCTTTTTTCAGTATTGACCATCTGGGGATGTCCATGTGTAGAGTTGTCTGTTGTGTTGTTGGAAAAGGGTGTTTGCTATGACCAGTGTGTTCTCTTGGTAAACCTCTGTTAGCCTTTGCCCTGCTTGATTTTGTACTCCAAAGCCAAACTTGCCTGTTACTCCAGGCATCTCTTGACTTCCTGCTTTTGCTTTCTAGTTCCCTATTATGAAAAGGACTTTTTTTTTTTTTTGGTGTTCTAGAGGGTCTTGTAGGTCTTCATAGAACTGTTCAACTTCTGCACTTCTGCTTCTTTGGCATTAGTGGTTTGGGCATAGACTTGGAGTACTGTGATGCTGAATTGTGTGCTTTGGAAATGAACTAAGATCATTTTGTCATTTTTGACATTGCACTCAAATACTACTGCATTTTGAGCTCTTTTGTTGACTCTGAGGGCTACTCCATTTCTTCTCAGGGATTCTTGGCCACAGTAGTAGACACAATGGTCATCTGAATTAAATTCACCTATTCCTGTTCATTTTTGTTCACTGATTCCTAAAATGCCGATGTTTACTCTTCCCATCTCCTGCTTGTGAAAGTCTGAATAATGTCCGACTCTGTGACCCCATGGACTATACGGTTAGTGAAATTCTCCAGGCCAGAATACTGGAGTGGCTAGCCTTTCCCTTATCCAGGGGATCTTCCCAACCCAGGAATCGAACCCAGGTCTCCAACCCAGGTCTCCCACATTGCAGGCAGATTCTTTACCAGCTGAGCTACTAGGGAAGCCCTAGTTGACCATGTGCAATTTGCCCTGATTGATTGACCTAACATTCCAAATACCTATGCAGTCTTTACAGCATCAGAGTTTACTTTCACCAACAGACACATCTACAGTGGAGCATTGTTTCTGCTTTGGTCCAGCCTCTTTATTCTTTCTGGAACTATTTCTTCCCTCTTCTGCAGTAGCATATTAGACACCTACCGACCTGGAGGGCTCATCATCTGGTGTTACATCTTTTTGCCTTTTCATACTGTTCATGGGGTTATCAAGGCAAGAATACTGAAGTGGTTTGCCATTCCCTTCTCCAGTGAACCATGTTTTGTCATAACTCTCTATCATGATCCGTCTGTCAAAAACCCATTAAAAATTTCTGTTTGAAATTCAAACATCTGTATCATCTTGAAGATGGTTTTTACTGTTCATTTTTTCTTTCCCATAACTCACATTGTCCTGTTTTATTGCTTGAGTGTTACCTTTTGCTTGTATAATGGACATTTTTGATGATATGTTGGAGAAACCCTGGGTTCTATTATCTTCTGAAAAGTATTGGGTTTTGTTCTACCACACAGTTAAGTTACTGACAGGTCCCCTGGAGCTTGGGGAGGCTTTGTTTTATGACTTTAAATTTTGCTGTTAGTCTTAGGGCAACTTCCTGAGTTCTATAATATAGTTGTGTGTTTTTTCCCTAAGAAGTAGCCCTTCTCCAATTTTAATTGAAAGCACAAACTGTTCTCCGAGTCATCTGATTATGTGAAACTTAAGCTCCAAACTCTTCTTTCTTTTGCAGCACACAGCTGTTGAAATCTCTGTTTAGTTCATTTAGGGTCTAGTGCTTACTTTCCTCTAGATTCTCACACGTAGGATTTTCTGAGATTTTCTTCCTCGATTTCCAGTTGTTTTCGAAGCAGGGTGTTCTATGCTCTGATGACTCAGTCTATTGTGAG
This sequence comes from Oryx dammah, assembly GCF_014754425.2. Taxonomy (NCBI): domain Eukaryota; kingdom Metazoa; phylum Chordata; class Mammalia; order Artiodactyla; family Bovidae; genus Oryx; species Oryx dammah. The sequence goes on from NW_024070211.1 coordinate 129,611,753, forward strand.
TTCAGCTTTCTGACCGAAGTCTTGCTATTCTCCCATGATGCTGGGGACTGCATCTGGTTCAAAGTGGTATAAATGTGGATCTCTTGAAGGGTTGAATCCATTCCAAATTCTCTTGCTTTTCTATACTCTTCAGTGCCTGTATTAAATAGTTGATTTCTTTATTTTGTTCACAGCTTATCATGGTTATATATTGGTGGGTTAATGCAATATGAGCCCCTTTGCATTACTGTGCCATGCCACCTCTTTATTTTTTATAACGTTTACTTCAGATGGTTAATATATTTCTCATTATGGCTTTATTAGATCATTTTTATATTTATTCATAGGTATGAAGAGAAAGCTACTAAAGACTTGGAAAGATACAATAAGCAAATCAAGAGAGCCATCGAACAAGAGTCACAAGTATCATTAAAAGATGGCAAAAAAAGGATGAAACCCACCAGTGTTTGGAATTTAGCACAGAAGCACAAGTTGAAAACCTCACTATCGAATCAGCCAAAACTTGATGAGCTCTTTCAGGCCCAAATTGAAAGAAAACAGAACCAAAACATTAAAATAGTTCAGATTCCCTTCTCTATGGAAAACTTAAAAAAGAATTTTGATCCACAGAAGAAATTTGACTTAGAAGAAAAGGACGAATTTTGCTTGATCCACAATCTCAAGTTTCCTGACGCTTGGCTAATTACATCCAAAACAGAAATAATGTTGTTAAATCCATATAGAGTGGAAGAAGCTCTGCTATTTAAAAGACTTCTTGAGAATCACAAACTTCCTGCAGAGCCACTGGAAAAACCAATTATATTAACAGAGAGGTATGGTGAAGTAATATTTTTTTTTACCCTTAAAAACATTTACTAATTGAAATTGAAGGTGAAAAGTTGAATTTCCTAGTATGGAAAAGTGGTATTTATTTAAAGAAATTGTATAATTTGATTTCTAATATTTAGTAGAATTAATTGCTTTTAAATAATTTTAGAATATTCTAGATTACTTCTGCACTTAATAAATAGCAAGCTCAGTCCCCGACCACCCAAACGTTAGTAACTTCCCCAGGGTAATTCTGACATTGGATTGCCATGGCACTTCTTTTGTTGTCTTTGTTTTAGCATTTCAAACATAGACCAACATAGAGTTATACAGTGCTTGCCTTTATCAATAGTTATCAAGGTTTTCCCACATTTCCTCTGTCTGTCTTTGATATTTATATATGCACATGTATGTTTTTCCTTTTGCTAAAGGATTTAGAATGATTCCTACCTAAAAGAGTTTTCAGTGTATTGCTAAACTGGCCATTTTCTTACCTAGCTACAATGCCTTTTTTCATACCCTATACAATACTAATTCATTGGGATTGTCTCAAAATGTATTTTTGTATATTTTGGATTATTAAGTTTAATTTACATGTAACCCAGGTCCAGCCACTACATTTTGTTATGTATTTTAAATCTTTTCTAATATCATACCGTTAACTTATTGTGGATACTTAGTCACTTATTAGTTAGACTATCCCATTGTCTGTATTTGTCTGTCTGTTTCCTTGTGTGTTTAACTTGTTTTTCCCTCCCATTTTTAAATGGATATTAGTTCGGGAGGATTGAATAGATAACTTTCTGGTAAGACTGCTTAATGGGTGATGCTATGTGCTTCATATTTCATCACATCAAAAGGCACTCATCACTGGGTTCAGGGAAGCCTGGTGTGCTGCAGTCCATGGAGTCGGAGAGTCAGAAACGACTGAGCGACTGAACTGAAATGAGCTACTGACAACCTGACATTCCACCTTAAAGTTCCCGGTTAACTTTTCCAAAGTGGTTTTATCCACAGATGACTATTGCTTGCACTTATATTATTATAGAATATAAATGGAGTATTTCCTGTTCATATCCTACATGAACAAATTGTTTTCTCTTAAAACAAATAGCTATTAACTAAAATACTAACATTTCACTTTAATATACTTAATATTTCTTTTTTTAGCCTTACATAGGTAGAAGAAGTTATGATAAAGGAGGTAACCTAAAATTTAAAAAATGTGAGTTTGTTTTATAGGACAAAGTTCTGTATCAGAACATACAGAAATAAATCAAAACTCATTTTAAAAATGTATTCAAACTCTTGTGTTACAGACACTTCCTCCAGAAAGAAAAACAGGGCTAGAAACAGAAAAACATTTGCTAAAGCTGTCTTTGAGTATAAAATTTCAAATACACTCTAGCTCTTTTTAAGGGAAGAGAGAGAAAAGTACTGTCAAATTACTGTTAATTAAGCCTAAGGGTGTATTAATTTTTTAAAATTCTTCCTTTGACAATTTCCTAAGCCAGCTTAAAGAGAATACTGCAGTAGTAATCACAGTAACTAAAGTCCAATGTCTTTTACAGTATTCTCTTTAAACTGGCTTAGGAAATTGTGAAAGGAAGAATTTAAAAGAATTAATATACCCTTAGGTTTAATTTAAACAGTTATGAAATTTGTGCTTTTGTACAAAATCAGTACTTTTCTCTCTCTTCCCTTTAAAAGAGCTAGAGTGTATTTCAAATTTTATACTCAATTGCTTTTCTAAATGATGTTTATAAATTTTCATTTATATCAAAAATTTTTTTGTGCTTGTACAAATTACAGGTTTTTAAAAATATTTTTCTTTATGATATTTTTATAATACATTAAAAGTATTAAAATATATGACATAGATTAAAAATTACATTAAAATTATTATTTGGGTCCATACAGCCTGAGAATAATCTTTCATATTTGAATAGCAACAAAGCTTCATTCAAAATTCTTTTCCCCTTTCTTCTGAAATGTGACATCCTCATCATAGTAAGTTTTTAAAAACTGAGTCATAAATAGGATAATTATGTGTTGGACTGTTTTTGCATCAGATTCTAATGCAGGTTGTATAGTTTATCTCTCAGCAGAATAGAGATCTATGAAATACAAAGTAAGAGCTCAATAATAATAACAAAAGTGGCTAATATGTATCGCTCTCTTACTGTATGATAGGAACTTCACTAAGGTTTTTGCTTCACGATCCTGTCTCACAATAACCTAATGAGAGGTATCCACATTTTAATAAGGAAACAAGTACAGAAACGTCAAGTAACTTACCAGGGTTCATACAGTCAGTATATAAATGGAGTATGTAAGATTCCAGTCTTGGCAGTAACTCTGGATCCTGCACCACTGCTTTCTACACTGTATCATCATCACCACCACTGCCACCACTGCTGGCTTGCAGAGTGATCTTCTGAATATCGGGTTGCACCAGACAGAGCACCCCTACTATCTATATAGTTATAGATAGTTCTTCTCTCTGTGGTATCTGCTCTCGTCAACCTTTCAGAGATGATAAGCAGAGACATTATCCATTTGCTTTTTCGAGGAGTTCAGGATTTTAATGAACAAGTAGCAGCTTATCATCTTGCACCAGATAGAATGTAGAATAGTGCCTTACACACCTACCATATGGTGGGTGTCAACAGACACATTATTGTGAATAACATGTTATGAAGCACCCTGAGCAGGCCTAAAACCAACGTGAAAGGTTAATTTCTGCCCTAGATAATCTTTCATCACCTCAAAGTTTGTTTAATGCTTTTACCACTCAGAACCATGTCATAGGCCACCTTTAGCAAACACATCATGCCTATAGTATACCGGACAAATCTCTCCAGAGTCCTGAATTATTAAATTTTTAAGTTCCTGGGAGAAAAGGTTACTTGCTTATCATCTTCTTATTGAAGAAGCCTTGACTAATGACAGAATATTATGCAAGGTGGACTGCATCAATAACTTGACACTATATTGTGCCGTGGCATTATTTATAAGTAAAGTTTTCATTTGTATTATATCGAAAGAGCACTTTTTAAATTTCACATTTAGTTTGTAAAGTTGTAGAAGATAGAAACTGGGTTTTGTCTGTTCTTCCTTTCTGTACACTGTATGTGGTAGGTCTATGAAGTATTAAGCAAATATAAAAGCAGTAGAGCTTCTCACAGGGCTCCTTACACCGTTGTATTTTGGTTACTGATAATAACACTTTTTAAAGGGCCTTCAGATTAACTTTTTTCCATAAATTCTCTTATTTCACTTTAAATATTTAAGAAGTTAAAGGGCCATAATTTCTTTTTCAGTCTTTTTAATGGATCCCATTATTTAGAGATTTTACATAAAATGACAGCAGATGACCAAAGGTACAGTGGATCAATTTACCTGTCCGATCCTCGGCTTACAGCAAATGGTTTCAAGATAAAATTGATACCAGGTATGATACTGTGGTTTAATATTTCCTGAGTTGGAAAAATAAATCTTGTTCTAGAAGTTACTTTCGGGTTTCATAATTTACAGATATGATGGTATGTTTTTGTCTCACCACAAGTATGGTGTCAGCTGTATAAAAACAGTGTATTTCCAAAAGGTCACTTCTGCCTAAAACAAGCAAGTTTGGCATCTCTTTCAGTCCATTGCTTTGTGTTAGATATAGCATTTCCATAACTAACAACTATAGTTTTTGCCATCCTTTGTCACAACATGCATACTACCTGCTGTGTCTAACTGAATTATTAAATACTTCTTAGCTGATGAAGCAGAAACAAACATGTAGAATACTGGAATCAGCTAACAAAATTGGACATCTCTTTTTCTTTTCTAAAATGATTTACTTGTTTTCCCAGTGAGATGTCTAACATCAACAGTCTTACTGCTTGGAGAGTGAATGATTTGCTCCCATGGCTTTGCTATCGGTTCAGTTCAGTCGCTGAGTCGTGTCCAACTCTTTGCAACCCATGGACTGCAGCACACCAGGCTTCCCTGTCCATCAGCAACTTCCAGAGTTTACTCAAGCTCTTGTCCATCGAGTCTGTGGTGCCATCCAACCATCTCATCCTCTGTCATCCCCTTCTCCTCCTGCCCTCAATCTTTCCCAGCATCAGGGTCTTTTTCAGTGAATCAGTTCTTCATATCAGGTGGCCAAAGTACTGGAGTTTCAGCTTCAGCATCAGTCCTTCCAATGAATATTCAGGACTGGTTTCCTTTAGGATTGACTGGTTTGATCTCCTTGCAGCCCAAGAGACTCTCAAGAGTCTTCTCCAACACCACATTTCAAAAGCATCAATTCTTCGGCGTTCAGCTTTCTTTATGGTCCAGGCTTTGCTATAAAGCCTGTTATAATACTGTTTGTTTACTATGGAAGTTCACCAGGTAAGGAGAAAAGGGAAAATTCATCTGGCTAGGAGACTTCAGTTTTCCTGGCTGGCCCTTTCTCTGTTCTTTCATAGTTTCCATACTTAACTGCCTCTGCCCTATCTACCCCTGCGTCCCAGGTGGCGCTAGTGGCAAGGAAAGTGAAAGTGAAGTCACTCAGTCATGTCCGACTCTTTGTGACCCCGTGGACTGTAGCCTACCAAGCTCCTCTGTCCATGGGATACTCCAGGCAAGAATACTGGAGTGGGTTGCCATTTCCTTCTCCAGGGGATCTTCCCGACCCAGGGATCGAACCCGGGTTTCCCGCATTGGAGGTAGATGCTTTAACCTCTGAGCCACCAGGGAAGCCCAACCCATCTGCAAATGCAGGCCAGTCTTGTCCTGTTACTTTGCCTTCTGTCTGGTATCAAGCACAAAGGTTCCAGGACGAGTGATTCCACTGTCCCCTGGCCCACTCGCCCCTAAACTTCCCATGGGCAAAGTGTAGATAAACAAAACAATGTAGAAAAATTTTAAAGGAATGATTTACTGAGACATGAAGAGAAAATAAGTAAAAATGATATACAAAACCATGAAATAGGATATATACAGAAAATGCTTTGGTGTTCCATACTTTAATTTTATTGACTCACAGTTTTAAGAAAACCTACTCAGAACTTATTACCCCCTACCTCAATCCTGGATATTTAGATTTGGATAGTTCAAGTGCCAGATCTGCCATTTAAATACATGTTGTAGGGAAAATCAGTTGGCCTCAATGTTTCTGCATCAGTAGCAGCTAATAATTATTACATGCATGGCATTAGTCTATAAGTATTACATGTATTAATTCATTTGATCTTTCTAAAGGTCTATGGTTCAGTTACTATGCACATTTTTTACAGTTAGAAAAATCAAGGCAGGAGAAGTTTGGTTTGCTTAAGTATACAGAATTAATGATGATAGAACCAGGATATGAACCCAAGCAATCTGCGTTTAAAACCTAGCTCTTAATTTATGTTTATTTCCTATTAAAATTTATATATTTACTTCATGAAGGTCAGTTAGCATAGTACATGCCACTGGTATGTGTTTAATGGTATGTGTTTAAATTTTCTCTTCTCTTCCCATTCTCCAGCACCTCCTCCCTTGTAGCTCAGTTGGTAAAGAATCTGCCTGCAGTGCAGGAGTCCCAGGTTCAATCCCTGCGTTGGGAAGATCCCCTAGAGAAGAAAATCGCAACCCACTCCAGTATCCTTGCCTGGAAAATCTCATGGACAGATGGAGCCTGGTGGGCTGCAGTCCATGGGGTCACAAAGAGTTGGGCACAACTGAGCGACTAACACTTCCACTCATTTTTTAGGTCCTCCTAGAAATCTTTTTCCTCAGGGCTTCTGACATTTAAAGATTTATTTGAAGTATAGAGTTTATAAGTATGTGTATAGCAAGATGTTTTTTTCTTAGTCTGTTTTCCTAAATACCTTTGTGGTATTGGTGGCAAGTACTTTTTTGTTTTTCATGAAAGATGTTATCACAACAATTTTTGTTTAAGTTAGGATAATTGGCCTGTCTGTTTCAGGAGCATGTTTGTTTTTGAGTTACCCAGTAAGTTTCTGTTTCAGGAACACATTCAGCTCTTAACTTGTAGACAGTGTTTTTAAAAGTCCTATAAATGCAGGGTACTTTGCATGGCACCAAAGATATAAAAATGAATAAGCTAGTCATCTGCAAGCTGACTTGAGTGGAATTTACTCAGGTTATCATCAGCATTGTTTCTCTTCTCTGTAATAGATCAAGGTAAAAATATTCATGTTTCCTTTCTTCATTTTTTTTAGCTGTTTTTTCCTTCATTATTTTTTGTCATTTTTTTAAAAAGACTTATTACTGAAGTCTTTTAGCAAGTTTTACTGTATTGGACTAACTTTTGGTCAGCAGTTTGCCAGTTGCCAGAAAACATCTTTGGATAAAAACAGTTGAGAAAGAGGAAGAATACATTTGGCTTTAAGGAAAAGGATTCTTAATGTGACCTTAAAGAAATATGATTGTTAATGAGAATAGCTTTTATTCTGTATCAGAGAGAATTACCCATTTTGGGAACTGCAAGCTTGTCAGACCACTTATTAAAGTATTTTCAGAAAATGGGGAAGCATTTCACAGAATTTTATGAAGACTTCTTGAGCGTGATTCCAAATGTCTCTTAAGTTTTCCTTATCTATATTCTGCAAACACAGAGATTAACATATTGTTCAGTTTCCTCATTTGTTCCCATATACTTTTTACCCGGGCTTCTCTGGTAACTCAGGATGGTAAAGAATCCATGTGCAATGAAGGAGACTTGGTTTCAATCCCTGGGTTGGGAAGATCCCCTAGAGGAGGGCATGGCAACCCACTCCAGTATTCTTGCCTGGAGAATCCCATGGACAGGAGAGCCTGGTGGGCTACAGTCCACGGGGTTGCAAAAAGTCAGACACAATTGAGCGGCTAAGCACACACAGCAATTTTTACCCATATCCACAAAATGTTCCTGCATTCAGGTAGTCAGTATTAAATGTTTCAGTCTAATCATACTGCAAATAACATAGAACTAGCAATAATGAAAAGTCTCTTGACTGATAAATTTTTTCTATCTGTATATATATAAAAAGATGTTTACTGGAATATTCTGCTACTTCCTCTTTGCCTATCTAATCCCTGTTTCAAGTCCCATTTCAGTTCGGTTGGTTGCTCAGACTCTCATTTTGTCTCCCTTTACCGAACTCGGTATTTTATCCCTGAACACTTGTTTATGTATCTTCTTATATTCTCCAGTTGTTTCCTGGGAGGAACATTAGGATGCCTGCTCTGTTTATTATACCACCAGTGCATCTGCCATTCAGGTCAAGGAACTAGTCTGTAAATGGCAGGTTAGGAATGGGTTCATCTCAGGACCTGAAACTCTTCAAGCTACATCACTCCTCTTTTAAAATTTTCCCTTTGATAGCTTATCCAACATTGGACTATCTCTTTTTCTTTACTTATAGGTAACATTTTGTGGTCTGCAATATTAAGAATACTGTTACACAGATAGAGCCAAAAAACCCAAATCTTTGCTGTTTTCTAAAAATCATAAAATGTGTTCTAAAGCTAAATTTGATGTTTGGGAAGTTCAAATAATAGATAGGTCAGATTTAAACATTATTCTAAAAACTAAACATTAGTATTTCATTTCCTCAAACTGCTAATATATTAATAAGTTACTATAGTGGTAATTATTTTGTAGCTTATGTGTATATTTATCAACACTTTGTGCACCTTAAACTTACACAGTGTTATGTGTCAAACATATCTAAATAAAGCTGGAAAAAAATAACTTACTATATTTTTATAATAACTTGTAAGATAAACTAATCTTCAAAATAATTCAGGCTTTTAGATATTAAATCAGTAGGATAGAATTTGAATAGCAACAGTTGCTAAAACATTTAAACCAGTTTTATTTTAATAAATATCTTGGGACTCCATTTTCTCTCCAAAGTAAAAAATGTTCTAAACAAATGTAGGGAACAGAACAATAATATCTGAGATTAAATGATATAAAGTACATGTGGTTTCTTTGAGCACTTATGACTTAATGTGAATGTGAAATCCTATGGGAAATTATTATTTGTTCTTCAGCTAGGGAACAAAACTTTTTCCGACAATATTAGATTCTAATGAATGTTCACCAAATATTTTAACAGTGATTTTGTTTTTCTTAGACATTTTCTGGAATACAGTTAAAACAAAATTTAACTATTTGTAGTTTTATATATATTTTTCTTTTAGGAGTTTCCATTGCTGAAAACTACTTGGAAATAGAAGGAATGGCTAATTGCCTTCCATTCTATGGAGTGATGGATTTAAAAGAAATCCTTAATGCTATATTAAACAGAAATGCAAAGGAAGTTTATGAATGTAGACCTCGAAAAGTGATAAGTTATTTAGAGGTATGTATTATTAGCTTATGTAGATTGGCTAGATTTTAAGGTACTTAACTCTTTCTTAAAAAAATAGTAAATGATTTTGAAATCCTATAAGGTTTGTTATCTGTTTACAAGAGGAGAAGCTGCTTAAATGTCACCTGGAGGAAACTTTCCCTAACCATACTCTCTTTATCACATGACTCAGTTTAATTTTGTGCAGTTACTTGCTGAAATTTTGTCTTTTAAAGAATTTATTTATTTTTAATTGGAGGATAATTGCTTTACAATGTTGTGTTGGTTTCTGCCATACATCGACATGAATGAGTCATAAGTATACATATACTCCCTCCCTCATAAGCCTCCCTCCCATTTCCCACCCCATTCCACCCCCCTAGGTTGTCTAGGTTATCTTTTTATCTTTCTGCTTCTCTGCACTAGAATGTCAGTTTCAGAAGAGCAAGGATGTTGCTTTTCTTGTTCTCTGCTGTATTTATAGAACCTACAACAGTGACTAGCACATAATTGTTGTTTAGTAAATATTTGTTGAGTGAGTGAGTAATTAAAGAACGTAATCAATTTTCTGTCTTCCAATTTGCCAGTAAAAAACCTGTTTTCTGCTTCATGTATATCTCAGTAAAATGTATGGCTTTCTCTCCACAGGGAGAAGCAGTACGTCTGTCTAGACAATTACCCATGTACTTATCAAAAGAGGACATCCACGATATTATCTACAGAATGAAGCACCAGTTTAGAAATGAAATTAAAGGGTGTGTTCATGGTCGCCCATTTTTTCATCATTTAACCCATCTTCCAGAAGCTACATAATTATGTTTAAGAAAATGTGTTACTGTTGAAGTCAATATGGTCATAAAATAATGAATCAGCTTTAAACTATCTGTGTATTATCATGTGTTAAATAGTTGTTTTGTAAATAAGGAATCACTGGCCTGTTTGTATATTGAAATTTTTTCAAAACTATAAAAAATTAATATAGACTATTAATTCATTTTATTATCAAGAACCAACCTTCATAATAACTATTGGTTATAAACTCTAAATTGAAAAATACTTAACTGTTCTTGGGTGTTTGATTTACTCAATCCAGTGAGTCAACTGTTCTCATCAGATGATTACTTTGGTCATCTGACTCAAAGGGCTGACTCATTGGAAAAGTCCCTGATGCTGGGGAAGATTGAGGGCAGAAGGAGAAGAGGGCATCAGAGGATGAGATGCCTGGATGTTTTCACCAATGCAGTGGACATGGACTTGGGCAAATTCAGGAGATGGTGAGGGACAGGGAGGCCTGGTGTGCTACAGTCCAAAGAGTCATGCCTGGATGACTGAATATCAACAACGTGGACTAAATTGTATCCTGCAAATTTTTCAGTTGAAGCCCTGACCCCACAGTGAGATGGCATTTGCAGATGAACCTTTTAAAGAGGCAGTTAGGTATAGTGAGGGTGGGGCTGGGGCACTCCTGGTGGGATTAGTGCCCTTTTAAGAAGAGATACCACAGAATTTGCTTATTCCCTGTTATCCTTTCACCAACATCCCAATTCCTATTCCAGCTGCTGAACAGAGAGAAAAAGTGGCCTTCTCTAATCCAGGAGTAGAGCTCTCACCACAAACCAATCATGTCAGCACCTTGACCTTAGACTTCTAGCCTCTAGAACTATGAGAAAATGCCTGTTGTGCTTTTAAAGCCCAGTCTATAGTATTTTGCTATGGCAGCCTGAACTAATACACTGGGTTCCATCCTATGCAGGGAAAAATAAAACATTTTGGCGTTTTTGACAGAAGTTATCAATCTTGTGTAAAGGAAAAGGGGAAAAGTAACGGGGTGGGGAAAAAGTAAGGAAATATAATTTAGAGAAAGAAGATAAAATGTAACTTCAAAAATCCTGTTATATACCTCTATTTGGGGGTAACAAATGAGAAGTTGCTGTCTCTTAAATGGAAATTATTGGGGTGTGGGATCAAAATTTGTCAGAACATGGGAAGATACAGGTTTTTAACAAAATTTAGATTTGAGTATTCATAGTGCATGTGTTCTTTGAAAACCAGATCCCACAGTTCAATTCAGTCGCTCAGTCGTGTCTGACTCTTTGCGACCCCATGGACTGCAGCACCCCAGGCCTCCCTGTCCATCACCAACTGCCAGAGTTTACTCAAACTCATGTCCATCGAATCAGTGATGCCATCCAACCATCTTATCCTTTGTCGTCCCCTTCTGCTTTCAATTGTTCCCAGCATCAGGGTCTTTTCAAATGAGTCAGCTCTTCACATCAGGTGGCCAAAGTATTGGAGTTTCACCTTCAACATCAGTCCTTCAAATGAATATTCAGGACTGATTTCCTTTAGGATGGACTGGTTGGATCTCCTTGCAGTCCAAGGGACTCTCAAGAGTCTTCTCCAACACCACAGTTCAAAAGCATCAATTCTTTGATGCTCAGCTTTCTTCACAGTCCAACTCTCACATCTATATGTGACCACTGGAAAAACCGTAGCCTTGACTAGACAGATTTGGCAAAGTAATATCTCTGCTTTTTACTATGCTATCTAGGTTGGTCATAACTTTCCTTGCAAGGAGTAAGCGTCTTTTAATTTCATGGCTGCAGTCACCATTTGCAGTGATTTTGGAGCCCAGAAAAATAAAGTCAGCCACTGTTTCCACTGTTTCCCCATCTGTTTCCCATGAAGTGATGGGACCAGATGCCATGATCTTCATTTTCTGAATGTTGAGCTTTAAGCCAACTTTTTCGCTCTCCTCTTTCACTTTCATCAAGAGGCTCTTTAGTTCCTCTTCACTTTCTGCCATAAGGGTGGTGTCATCTGCATATCTGAGGTTATTGATATTTCTCCCAGCAATCTTGATTCCAGCTTGTGCTTCATCTAGCCCAGCGTTTCTCATGATGTACTCTGCATATAAGTTAAATAAGCAGGGTGACAATATATAGCCTTGACATACTCCTTTTCCTATTTGGAACCAGTCTGTTGTTCCATGTCCAGTTCTAACTTGCTTCCTGACCTGCATACAGATTTCAAGAGGCAGGTCAGGTGGTCTGGTATTCCCATCTCTTTCAGAATTTTCCACAGTTTGTTGTGATCCACACAGTCAAAGGCTTTGGCATAGTCAATAAAGCATAAATAGATGTTTTTTCTGGAACTCTCTTTTTTTTGGATGATCCAGCAAATGTTGACAATTTAATCTCTGGTTCCTCTGCCTTTTCTAATACAGCTTGAACATCTGGAAGTTCATGGTTCACATACTATTGATGCCTGGCTTGGAGAATTTTGAGCATTACTAGTGTGTGAGATGAGTGCAATTGTATGGTAGTTTGAGCATTCTTTGGCATTGCCTTTCTAATGAATTGGAATGAAAACTGACCCTTTCCAGTCCTGTGGCTACCACTGAGTTTTCCAAGTTTACTGGCATATTGAGTGCAGCACTTTAACAGCATCATCTTTCAGGATTTGAAACAGCTCAGCTGAAATTCCATCACCTCCACTAGCTTTGTTGGTAGTGATGCTTCCTAAGGCCCACTTGACTTCACATTCCAGGATGTCTGGCTCTAGGTGAGTGATCACACCATCATGATTATCTGAGTCGTAAAGATCTTTTTGTACAGTTCTTATGTATTCTTGCCACCTCTTGTTAATTTCTTCTGCTTCTGTTAGGTCCATACCATTTCTGTCCTTTCTCAAGCCCATCTTTGCCTGAAATGTTCCCTTGGTGTCTCTAATTTTCTTGAAGAGATCTCTCAGTCTTTCCCATTCTACTGTTTTCCTCTATTTCTTTGCATTGATCACTGAGGAAGGCTTTCTTATCTCTCCTGCTATTCTTTGGAACTCTGCATTCATCTTTCCATTTGGCTTCTCTTCACAGCTATTTGTAAGGCCTCCTCAGACAGCCATTTTGCTTTTTTGCATTTCTTTCTCTTGGGGATGGTCTTGATCCCTGTCTCCTGTACAATGTCACAAACCTCCGTCCATAGTTCATCAGGCACTCTATCAGATCTAATCCCTTGAATCTATTTCTGACTTCCACTGTATAATCGTAAGGGATTTGATTTAGGTCCTACCTGAATGGTCTAGTGGTTTTGCTTATTTTCTTCAATTTAAGTCTGAATTTGGCAATAAGGAGCTCATGATCTGAACCACAGTCAGCTCCTGCTCCTGTTTTTGAGGACTGAATAGAGCTTCTCCATCTTTGGCTGCAAAGAATATATATAACCAGTCTGATTTTGGTATTGACCATCTGGTGGTGTCCATGTGTAGAGTCTTCTCTTGTGTTTTTGGAAGAGGGTGTTTGCTATGACCAGTGCATTCTCTTGGCAAAACTCTGTTAGCCTTTGCCCTGCTTCATTCTGTATTCCACGGACAAATTTGCCTGTTACTCCCCGTGTTTCTTGACTTCCTACTTTTGTATTCCAGTCCCCTATAATGAAAAGGACATCTTTTGGGTGTGTTTGTTCTAGAAGGTCTTGTAGGTTTTCATAGAACCATTCAACTTCAGCTTCTTCAGCGTTACTGATGGGGACACAGACTTGGATTACTGTGATACTGAATGATTTGCTTGGGAAACGAACAGAGATCACTTTGAATAAGGAATACAGAAAGATTAGCTGAAGTCATACTGACTTCTTTGTAGACAAGAAAGACAAATGACTCTCCATTCTTCCAGTAATGTATTATCACCACAAACTAGCCAAATGTGAAACCTCTCTCTAATTCTATTATGGCCTCATCCCAGAGAATCTAAACTGAAGATCCTCACAAGGCAATGAAGGCCTCAATAATTGTCAAGTGAACTTCCTCTATTTGTTACCGCAGAGCCTATATCTCATTAGTCTGGATCAACTGCACTGTCTGAATTCTCAAGCAGCCTGCTTTCTCTACCTGCCATTAACTTGGCTAAAGTATTCTTTGAATCTTAATGTGTGCTTCCCTGCTTAAAAGCTTTATTAGCTTCCCACATCCTTGGGATAAAATCTACCAAATCCTTAGAGGCCTAGGAGATCCTTTACGATGAAGGTACGGCCTATCATTCTTATCCAATCTCCCATTTCTCAAGAACCAGCAATGTAGGATTTCTTGCGCTAAGCAATGCATTGGCACATACTATTCCTCCTGCTTGAAATATGTTTATTTTTCTCCTCCTGTATACTTCCTTAACTTCTTCCTAGTTTCTTCCACAGGTTTCTCCAAGGGAGTAGGTGCCCCTCTACGCTTCCATAGTATATGCTGTGTGTGTTCTCAGTCATTTCTGACTCCTTGTGGCCCCATGGACTGTAGCCCACCAGGCTTCTCTGTCCATGAGATTCTCCAGGCAAGAATATTGGAGTGGGATGCCATTTCCTACTCCAGAGAATCTTCCTGACCCAGGGATCGAACACCCATCTCTTAAGTCTCCTGCACTGGCAGGTGGATTCTTTACCACTGCACCTCCTGGGTAGTACATGCTACACAACCCCGTAACAATTATATTACACTGCAATAATATTTCTCATCTGGAGGGCAAGGAATGTCTTTCCTATAATGTGTTCAGCACTGAGTGTGACACTCAGTAATGTCACTGAATAAACATAGAGACAAATATATAACAAAAGGAGAAATGGGGGAGTTAAAGTGGTTCTGAGTCCAATTTCAGTAGGGTGGAAGAAATCTACTCCCCACTCATCCACTAATTAGTTTAAAAGATTTTATGGAAAAAATGAACCTCTTCAGAAGCAGTTAAATATGGTCAATTGTAATACTGGCCATATTAACTGAAAACTAACTGAAATCCCATGTCCTGCTAATGAATATTCATGACAAATAAGGGGGAAAATTAGTGTGTTAGAAATAACTGTGTACTTCGGAGTCAAGTTCAGCATCTTCACTGCAGAAATGAAAAAGTATGGGCTAAACGAAATGGACCTGAGATTGTTAGGAGAACTTTGATATAAGATATGGCTGTGGCTCTCCTAATGTTGCTCAAAGTTGATAACCACTGAAACAGGACTTTCAACACTAGAAAAAGGAATTTTACATTAATTTACAGTGGCTTAAGGAGGAGTAAAAAGTGTGATTAAAAGTATAAGCAAGCAGAGAAAACAATTTCAAGGCAGAATTGGAGAGAGCTCAGTACTGTGTTAGTATTACAAGAAACAAGATTTTGATGATTAAAAATGTTAAAGGTGATATCACCCAAAAGATGGAGAATAAATTTAACAGGTCACTCTTAATTATTCATGTACATGAAGAGAAGTAATTGATATCTTGAGTCACCTTTTATTCGGTTTTGCAGTAAAATGTATGATTTCTCTCAGTACTTCTTTTTTTGTTTATGGTAATATCAACATTTGAAGTAAAACTAGTAAAGTACTAGAACAGTTGTGGCCACTCAGGCAACTCGGAGTTAATTATTCTGGGTTCTATTTTCTCACCTGTAAAATTGGTTGGATTATTACCATCTCAAAGATTCTTTTTAGCAACTATGAATCCATAAACGCTAGTTTGCCAAAATTAATCTAGAATTAATTTCAAGAATATGTCTAGATCATCTAAATACCTTAATATCATTACTGGTATTTTTTAATCTCAGCAACTTTGGTTTTTATATTAGTGAGTCAAACTCCATCTCCAACTTCAATAAATAGATCCTATTTACAATTCTTAGTTAAGAAATACAGGCTGCAGTGGAATAGATGGCAATTCCTGCAATCTGAAGCCATAAAATCTGGCTAAGATCACTCAATTCAAGCCTAACATTTTCTAGTATGTTTAAAATTTGAAACCTTATAGACATTGTTGGATCACACATGACTACCCACAAGGAGAAAGATCTATCCAAAGGGGCCTTCAGGCTTTATCTCTGCGTGACTTCCACGTCATCCTAGTGCTAAAGCCCAGACTCAGAGTCCAAGCAAAACCCTTGGGCCTCAGGAGCCTCTTGGGAGACACCTTAGGAGTACTCCCTCTTCCTTGCCAAGCTGTAACCTACTGATAAAAACGGGCAGCTGGGGGTGAGGCTTTCCTTTCCTTCCTGATCTCGCCTCTCCCTTGATCTCCAGCTTCCCAAACTGCAGCGGCCGTCACCTGCATCCTGTGAGCAGGGCTTCGCGTGGCCGCTGCCCGCTCCAGCCATTCTGTTTCGAGGTTGGCAGCTGGGCGGGGTGCGGCTTCCTGTAGGGGATGGGGAGGGCGCGTGTACCCGCGGAGCTTCCATGCCCTCCGCAGGAGCTGGGAGGCAGGACTTCAACAGAACACCCCTCCCACAGCCATCCTGCCCCCTAGATTTCACAAACTGCCTGTTAATCTAGCACTCCTTAGAGAGGCGACAGGGGCTGTTTTGTAGTTACTTCTTTCCCCCAATACTTTGTTCTTTAGTCACTATGTCGTGTCCATCTCTTTGCGACCCTATGGACTGTAGCTCACTAGGGTCTTCTCTGTGAACTCCAGGCAAGAATAATGGAGTGGGTAGCCGTTCCCTTCTCCAGGGGATCTTCCCAACCCAGGGATTGAACCCAGGTGCCCTGCGTTCCAGGTGGATTGTATACCATCTGAGCCACTAGGAGAGCCCCTCTCAAATACTTATCTTGACCTTAATGAGTAGGACCTTTTTCTCACGTCAAAACAGTGTGAAAATGGTAAAGAACATGAGCTCTGGGATTGGAGTCTCAATTGTACCTACAATCCTAAATCTGATGATTAATGAGATCATATAAAGTAAGTACATAATGTATATAGCAAATTGGTGGTAAACACTTGTGCTAACTACTAACTTAATCCGATATAAAGTACTGGAAAGAAAATGCAAAATGAATTTATTCTTTTAAGAAGCCGTTGCAGGACCTCTTCGGCTTTCCAAGTGGCACAGTGGTGAAAAATCCCACTGCCAATGCAGGAAGCTCAAGAGAGGCAAATTCAATCCCTAGGTAGGGAAGATGCCTTGGAGAAGGAAATAGAAACCCACTTCAGAATTCCTACCTGAAAAATTCCATGGACAGAGAAGCCTAGTAGGCTACAGTCTATGGGGTCACAAAGAGTCAAACACAACAGCAATTGAGCATGTAGGGCCTTTTACAATAGACTGTAAGCTGGAAAATGATTCCAAAATTTAGCTTAGGTCTGGTACGAATGTATGATGCAAAGTTTGTTATTCTATATATCTCTATGAACTTCTCTTTCCTCAATTATCCATTAATTAAAAAGGATTACTCCCAGAAATATGTCCCAGAGAGGGCCCCCAAATTTTTAAAGGGAATAATGGGAAAGACTCCAGTATTTAAGTTGTTGGAAACCAGACAGTGCTAGGAGAAAAGTCCCAGGTACAGGTAGAATTTCAGGTATCACAATTTGTACCTCCTAACACAAACATCTTAATTTTAAAATCAATGAAATTTGAAAATTTCTGTAATTTTCCTTGAAAATTACAGGTGGTATATATGGAGACACTGTATACAGTATAACATTTTACATAACAAATACAATCACTGAAAATCATAAATATAACCCCATGAACAGTATGAAGTCAAAAAGATAGGACACTGAAAGATGCACTCCCCAGGTCGGTAGGTGGCCAATATGCTACTGAAGATCAGTTGAGAAATAACTCCAGAAAGAATGAAGAGATGGAGCCAAAGCAAAAACAACACCCAGCTGTGGATGCGACTGGTGACTGAAGCAAGGCCCGATGCTGTAAAGAGCAATATTGCAGAGGAACCTGGAACGTTAGGTCCATGCTGCTACTGCTGCTGCTGCTGCTAAGTCACTTCAATCGTGTCCGACTCTGTGCGACCCCATATCCCTCATCCCTGGGATTCTCCAGGCAAGAATACTGGAGTGGGTTGCCATTTCCTTCTCCAATGCATGAAAGTGAAAAGTGAAAATGAAGTCGTTCAGTCATGTCCGACTCTTAACGACCCCATGGACTGCAGCCCACCAGGTTCCTCCATCCATGGGATTTTCCAAGCAAAAGTACTGGAGTGGGGTGCCATTGCCATAAATCAAGGCAAATTGGAAGTGGTCAAACAGTATATGGCAAGACTGAACCTTGACATTTTTAGGAAGCAGCGAACTAAAATGGACTGGAATGGGTTAATTTAACTAGACGACCATTTTATCTACCACTGTGGGCAAGAATCCCTTAGAAAAATGGAGTAGCCATCATAGTCAACAAGAGAGTCCGAAATGCAGTACTTCGGTGCAATCTCAAAAACGACAGAATGATCTCTGTTCATTTACAGAGCAAACCATTCAGTATCACGGTAATCCAAGTCTATGCCTCGACCAGTAATGCTGAAAAAAGCTGAAGTTGAATGGTTCTTTGAAGACCTACAAGACCTTCTAGAATGAACACCCAAAAAAGATGTCCTTTTCATTATAGAGGACTGGAATGCAAAAGTAGGAAGTCAAGAAACACTGGGACTAACAGGTAAATTTGGCCTTGGAGTACAGAAGGAAGCAGGGCAAAGGCTAATAGAGTTTTGCCAAGAGAACACACTGGTCATAGCAAACACCCTTTTCCAACAACACAAGAGAAGACTCCACACATGGACATCACCAGATGGTCAATACCAAAATCAGTTTGGTTATATTCTTTGCAGCCAAAGATGGAGAAGCTCTATACAGTCAGCAAAAACAAGACCAGGAGCTGACTGTGGCTCAGATCATGAACTCCTTATTGCCAAATTCAGACTTAAATTGAAGAAAGTAGGCAAAACCACTAGACCATTCAGGAAGTCAGAAGTAGATTCAAGGGATTAGATCTGATAGACAGAGTGCCTGATGAACTATGGACGGAGGTTTGTGACATTGTACAGGAGACAGGGATCAAGACCATCCCCAAGAGAAAGAAAGGCAAAAAAGCAAAATGGCTGTCTGGGGAGGCCTTTTCAAATAGCTGTGAAAAGAAGAGAAGTGAAAAGCAAAGGAGAAAAAGAAAGATATACCCACTTGAATGCAGAGTTTCAAAGAATAGCAAGGAGAGAAAAGAAGGCCTTCTTCAGTGATCAATACAAGGAAGTAGAGGAAAACAAGAGAATAGGAAAGACTAGAGATCTCTTCAAGAAAATTAGACATATCAAGGGAACATTTCATGCAAAGATGGGCTCAATAAAGGGTCAAAATTGTATGGACCTAACAGAAGCAGAAGATATTAAGAAAAGGTGGCAAGAATACACGGAAGAACTATACAAAAAGATATTCACAACCCAGATAATCACGATGATATGATCACTCACCTAGAGCCAGACATCCTGGAATGTGAAGTCAATGGACCTTAGGAAGCATCACTACCAACAAAGCTAGTGAGGGTGACAGAATTTCAGCTGAGCTGTTTCAAATCCTGAAAGATGATGCTGTGAAAGTGCTGCACTCAATATGCCAGCAAATTTGGAAAACTCAGCAGTGGCCACAGGACTGGAAAGGGTCAGTTTTCATTCCAATCCCAAAGAAAGGCAATGCCAAAGAATGTTCAAACTACCATACAATTGCACTCATCTCACACACTAGTAAAGTAATCTCAAAATTCTCCAAGCCAGGCTTCAACAGTATGTGAACCATGAACTTCCTGATGTTCAAGCTGTATTTAGAAAAGGCAGAGGAACCAGAGATCAAATTGCCAGCATTGACTGGATCATCAAAAAAAGCAAGTGAGTTCCAGAAAAAAAACATCTATTTCTGCTTTATTGGCTATGCCAAAGCCTTTGACTATGTGGATCATAACAAACTGTGAAAAATTCTTCAAGAGATGGGAATACCAGACCACCTGACCTGCCTCTTGAGAAACCTGTATGCAGGTCAGGAAGCAAGTTAGAACTGGACATGGAACAACAGACTGGTTCCAAATAGGAAAAGAAGTACATCAAGGCTATATATTGTCACCCTGCTCATTTAATGTATATGCAGAGTAAGTACATCATGAGTAACGCTGGGTTAGAGGAAGCACAAGCTGGAATCAAGATTGCTTGGAGAAATATCAATAACCTCAGATATGCAGATGACACCACCCTATGGCAGAAAGTGAAGAAGAACTAAAGAGCCTCTTAATGAAAGTGAAAGAGGAGAGTGAACAAGTTGGCTTAAAGCTCAACATTCAGAAAACTAACATGGCATCCGGTCCCATTGCTTCATGACAAATAGATGGGGAAACAGTGGAAACAGTGGCTGACTTTATTTTTCTGGGCTCCAAAATCACTGCAGATGGTGACTGCAGCCATGAAATTAAAAGACGCTTACTCCTTGCAAGGAAAGTTATGACCAACCTAGATAGCATATTCAAAAGCAGAGTCATTACTTTGTCAACAGAGGTCCGTCTAGTCAAGGCTATGGTTCTTCCAGTAGTCACGTATGGATGTGAGAGTTGGACTATAAAGAAAGTTGAGTGCCAAACAATTGATGCTTTTGAACTGTGGTGCTGCAGAAGACTCTTGAGAGTCCCTTGAACTGCAAGGAGATCCAACCATTTCATCCTAATGGAGATCAGTCTTGGATGTTCATTGGAAGGACTGATGTTGTAGCTGAAATTCCAATACTTTGGCCACCTGATGTGAAGAGCTGATTCACTGGAAAAGATCCTCATTCTGAA
The DNA here is from genome assembly GCF_014754425.2 of Oryx dammah. NCBI lineage: Eukaryota > Metazoa > Chordata > Mammalia > Artiodactyla > Bovidae > Oryx > Oryx dammah. The sequence continues at coordinate 129,632,444 of NW_024070211.1, forward strand.
AAGATTGAAGGCAGGAGGAAAAAGGGGACGACAGAGGATGAGATGGTTGGATGGCATCACCAACTCAATGGACATAGGTTTGAGTAAACTCTGGGAGTTGGTGATGGACAGGGAGCCCTGGTGTGCTGTGGTCCCTCAGGTCGCAAAGAGTCGGATATGACTGAGCAACTGAACAGAACTATTCAAAGTGTTAAGTATCTTTTTTAAAAATTGGTAAATCTGGTGCTTAAATTTTAATCTAGGCTTGTATCGGATGCCATTTGGAAACAAACTAAAGTGTTAGCTATTCCTAAAATAGTTTTATCTGTAAAGGACTGAAATATACTTTTCTAGATAACATTTGCATCCAGATACTTAACAGATAAAGTAATGACTGGCAAATTTCAAATTATCTTGAACTTATTTGAATGTTAAACTTACTGAACTTTTATGAAGTTTCTCATAGGCATCTTAATTGTTTTGCAATTTAGATCATAGAAATGAATCATGAATTAAGAAGAAACTGGCAAGAAATGGACTTGAATGGACGGAACGTAGTTTAGGAAGGAAATGGTATGTTTTCAAAAGTTAATTTTATTTCCTTTAAAAGAACAGTTTTTTCCTAAATGTGCTTTTATTTTATCTATGACAAGAAATGATGTTAACCTGCCTAGAAACATATTTTAAATATTTTGCTAATAATAATAGTGAAAATTTTTTCCATGTGTGTTTACATCTTAATAACTAAATGTATATAACATATTTACTACCTATTTCAAAGTTTTTTGCACTCTTTTTAGTCTTTTGTTCTTAGCTTCCCTAGTCATATAAAAAAACTCATAAATCAAACTTTTCCCTCCATACATAGTGATGATCCTTGATGTCCCAGATGAAAACAAGATTAAAGCACAAACCTCCACACATGAGGTTTCCAACTTTTCAAAGGTTCTATAGGAGTAATCAAGTTTTAACTACTTTTCCCATTTAAAACTCAAATGAAATATACTGTCCTTCTCCGCCCCCAGAGTTGAAGATGAATGCTTCATTTTTTCTAGGTTTCTTCAACTGACAAGTTTAAGGATACTCTGTGTATTCTAGTAGGTCAGTTGTCGGTATCTGTGGGTTGTACATCTCCACATTCAACTGACCATGCATCAAAAATATTCAGGAGCAAAACTTGAATTTACCATGTACCAACAATTTACCATATACCAGCTTACCTGGTGATTCAGATGGTAAAAAAATCTGCCTGCAATGAAGAAGCTGTAGGGGACATGTCTTCAATTCCTGGGTTGGGAAGATCCCCTGGAGAAGGGAATGGCTACCCACTCCAGGATTCTTGCCTGAGGAATTCCATGGACAGATGAACCTGGTGGGCTTCAGTCTGTGGGTTCACAAAGAATTGGACATTACTGAGCAAATATTTACATAGTATTTACATTATATTTACAACTATGTATAAAGTATTTACATGGTAGTATATTTTGTAAGTAATCTAGAGAGAGATGAGTTAGAATATACAGAAAGGTCTGTATAGGTTATATGCAAATACCATGCCATTTTATATGAAAGACTTGAGCATCTTCTCAGATTTTGGGATCTGTGGGAATCCTGGAACCAATCTTTCATGGATACCAAGTGATGGCTATATATGAGTACAGCCTAAGTCAGCACTTCTCAAATTTTAATGTGCATATGAATCTCCTAGGCATCTTGTAAAATATATGTCTGATTTAGTAGGTCTGGAATAGGGTCTAATATTCTGTATTTCTGACAAGTTCCCAGGTGCTGCTGGTTCAGGAACTATATTTGAGTTAACAAGAGTGCACATAATTTTTGGCCAAATGCTAGATTCTTGAAATAGACTGCACATAAATTGTTAATCCGAATATGCTGAAAGTCAGTTAGAATTATGAATGTGTTTATGGCTCTCTACTTTTGTTAGGAAGTCAAATTTAGGTTTTCTTTTGTGACATCATCCTTTATAAAGAAGTAGGATATATATACAAGTTGACCTTTGGTATCCAGGTGGGTTGGGGTCTGAGGGGAATACCAGAATCCATGAATGCTCAGGTCCATAGTGGGCCCTCTGTTTCCACAGATGTGGAACCTGGTAATACTAACATCTGGCTGTATGCTTATTGAAGAAAAGTCACGAATAAGTGTATCTGCATAATTAAAACGTGTGTTGTTCAAGGGTCAACTGTATTCTCAAAATATTACTGAGGTGGGTGGGTGTTAGTCACTCAGTCGTGTCCAACTCTTTATGAACCCATGGACTGTAACCAGTCTCCTCTGTCCATGGAATTTTCTAGGGAAGAATACTGGAGTGGGTTGCCATTCCCTTTTCTAGGGGATCTTCCTGACCAAGGGATTAACCCCAGGTCTCCTGCATTGCAGGTAGATTCTTTACTGTCTGAACCACCAGGGAAGCACTACTGAGGTAGCTGACTCCAAAATAACCACCATCAGCTTTCCCTTCTTATACACACAAGCCATCTCCCCATTAAGAGGTGGAACCTACTCCTCCATTCCCTTGAATCTGGGCTAGTTGTTGACTCCTTTTACCATTAATTAGATTATAACAGCAGTGAGGCTATATGCCTCCCAAAGCAAAGTCAGATGCCTTGCCGCTTTCCTCATGGGTCTCTTGAAACTTCTGGGGAAGTCTGTCACCTCATAAGAAGTCAGCCTATCTTGAATCTGCCATTATGTGAGAAAGTACAAGCCTGCCAGGTGAAGAGGGCATGTTGAAAATGATATGCTTGATTAATTGATTCCCAGTTGTTCAGTCATCCTAGCTCAGGTGCTGAATGTTGAGTGGAGACACCTTTCATTGACTATGATCTCAGCTTCCATCTGATTATTTGAGGTACCCAAGGGAGGACTGCCCAGCTGAGCTCATCAGCTGCCCAAACCATGAAAGATAATCTGTTAAACCACTAAGTTTAGAGGTGGTGCAAGTGGTAAAGAATCCACCTGCCAGTGCAGGAGATGAAACACAAGAGATGCGAGTTTGATCCCAGGGTTGGGAAGATCCCCTGGAGGAGGAAATGGCAACCTCCTCCACTATTCTTACCTGGAGAATTCCATGGACAGAGAAGCCTGGTAGGCTATAGTTCATGGGGTTGCAAAAGAGCTGGACACAACTAAACATGCCCACATAATGCATGCAGAGATAGAGAAACAGAACATTTATCTTATGCCAGCTTGAGGAGTTTTACAACTGAAATGTCATGTTGATCTTATAGAAAATGAGAGGTTGCAAATGCATCTGAAATTTTCATGTAAATGATACTGTAGGCTAGGTTTTTTTTTAAAATTATTATAAACTTACTCATGTAATATCTAGGTCTTATTTTCATTAAAATGTTCTAGTACTAAATAACATATTTGAGTCATATTTTATGATCATGCCTTTGAGACTGAGGAAAATATTAATTTGGAAATCTGATTTTCAGCTCTTCCACATAATCACTAGAATTCTCCCATTCTTGCCAGTAAATGCTGTCACCTATCCATGGGATCAAACTATGAGTGAGAAATAGATTAATATTCTCTATTAATAACTTTTATTTTTGATCCATGCCATGATTTGTCTAGATATTGCTCTTTACATTAGTTTCTTAAGGGGGCTTTATTGTTTCATAAAGAATGATTTTATAGACATTTAAAAACAGGAGGAGAAGGGGATGACAGAGGATGAGACGGTTGGATGGCATCACCGACTCCATGGACATGAGTTTAAGTAAGCTCCAGGAGTTGGTGATGGACAGAGAAGCCTGGTATGCTGCAGTCCATGGGGTCGAAAAGAGTCAGACATAACTGAGAGACTGAACTGAACTGAACTGAACTGAAAGATTAATAGATGTATGTGAAAGAGATTTATATATATTCAAGAATAGCTACAGCCAGTAAAGAACTATAGGAAAAGCAGTTGAATATATCAAAAACTCATCAAGAAAAAAGAAAAAAATCTTAAAATGAATTTTTTTCTTTTGTTCCTTTCTCTTTTTTTTTGACAAGAAACACAAAGAGGAAAACTCCACAGCACCTCAAAAGGCTAATATCTTTTGAGGTAGAAATATGTAGAGGGAATAAACCGTGTGATTTAGAAGAAAAAAAGAAAGATTTGAGTGAAATTTTTTTAAACAAGGAAAACAAAGAGCAAAATTCCACAGCACTGCAAAAGGCGAATGTGAAGGTGGAAATATGTTGGGGAATAAACAGTGTGATTTATAAAAAGAAAGAATCTTAAAATGAACTTTAAAATTTTTATAACAAGAAAAAACAAAGAGGAAAACTCCACAGCACTGCTAAAGGCTAATGTGAAGGTGGAGATATGTTGCAGGAATAAACAGTGTGATTTATAAGATAGAAAAAAAAAAGAAAAAATTTTTTAAAGACTCTCAAGGTCATAGATCTTGGTTGTGGAGTCCACCCCTGTGAAGGGGGTTGCGTTAGTGTCCTATGATGTTTTCCTGGTTGGGGGAGTTCGTGCCTATGTTCTGGTTGATGCAACTGGTTCTCATCTCTCTGAGGGGCAGTGCAGTGTCCAGTAGTAGGTTTTGGAGTGTCTTTAGGTTCGGTATGCCTTTGGGCAGTGTTCTGGCTTGGGCAGTGTTCAGTTCAGTTCAGTTCAGTCGCTCAGTCGTGTTCGACCCTTTGCGACCCCATGAATCGCAGCACGCCAGACCTCCCTGTCCATCACCAACTCCCGGAGTCACTCAAACTCACGTCCATCAAGTTGGTGATGCCATCCAGCCATCTCATCCTCTGTTGTCCCCTTTTCCTCCTGCCCCCAATCCCTCCCAGCATCAGAATCTTTTCCAATGAGTCAGCTCTTTGCATGAGGTGGCCAAAGTACTGGAGTTTCAGCTTTAGCATCATTCCTTTCAAGGAATACCCAGGGCTAATCTCCTCTAGGGTGGACTGGTTGGATCTCCTTGCAGTCCAAGGGACTCTCAAGAGTCTTCTCCAACACCACAATTCAAAAGCATCAATTCTTCAGCGCTCAGCTTTCTTTACACTCCAACTCTCACATCCATACATGACCACTGGAAAAACCATTGCTTTGACTAGACAGACATTTGTTGGCAAAGTAATGTCTCTGCTTTTTAATATGCTGTCTAGGTTGGTCATAACTTTCCTTCCAAGGAGTAAGCGTCTTTTAATTTCATGGCTGCAGTCAACATCTGCAGTGATTTTGGAGCCCAGGAAAATAAAGTCTGACACTGTTTCCACTGTTTCCCCATCTATTTCCCATGAAGTGATGGGACCAGATCCATGATCTTAGTTTTCTGAATGTTGAGCTTTAAGGCAACTTTTTATTATCAGTTCAGTTCAGTTCAGTTCAGTTCAGTCACTCAGTCATGTCCGACTCTTTGCGATCCCATGAATCACAGCAAGCCAGGCCTCTCTGTCCATCACCAACTTTTGGAGTTCACTCAAACTCATGTCCATCCACTCGATGATGCCATCCTGCCATCTCATCCTCTGTCATCCCATTTTCTTCTGCCTCCAGTCTCTCCCAGCATCGGGGTGTTTTCCAATGAGAAAGGATGTTAAATATTGTCAAGAGCTTTTCTCGCATCAGTTGAGATGATCATTTTATTTTATCCTTTGTCTTGTTGATATGGTGTATAATGTTGATGGACTTGTGGATTTTGAACCATCCTTGCATTCCTTGAATAAATTCCACTTGGTCATGGTATATGATAGTTTTACTGTACTGTTGAATTTGGCCTATAATTTGCTATTTTTGTAAGGTCTCTTTCTGGTTTTGGTAAGAAGGTAATATTGGCCTTGTAGAATGAATTTGGAAGTGTTCCAAATTAACTTTTCTTTAAATATTTTGACAGAATTTTGACAGAATTTATTTGCGAAGCTGTCTGGTCCTGGACTTTTTTATTTGTTGGAATTTTTGATAACTGATTAAGTTTCGTTACTGGTAATCAGTCTGTTCAGATATTTTATTTCTTCCTGATTCAGTCTTGGGAAAGCGTATCTTTTGGGGAATGTATCCATTTCTTCTAGGTTGTCCAATTTCTTGCCTTGTAATTATTCATAGTAGTCTCTTATGATTCTTTGTATTTCTCTGGTATCAATAATAACATCTCTTCCATTTCTGATTTTATTTGGGCTCTTTTTTTCTTGGTAAGTATAGAGAAAATTTTGCCAGTATTTTTAGTTTTTCAAAAATTACGTCTTAGTTTCATTGATTTTTTCTATTGTATTTTTAGTGTCTATTTCATTAATTTCTTTGCTAATCTTTGTTATTTTCTTCCTTTTACTAATTTTTAACTTCATTTGTTCTTTTTCTAGTTATTTGAGACATAGTTAGGTTGTTTATTTGAGACTTTTCCAGTTTCTTGAGGTAGGCATTTATCACTGTGAACTTCCTTCTTAGAACTGCTTTTGTTGCATCCCATAAAATTCAGTATGTTATGTTTCCATTTCTATTTGCATCAAGATGTTTTTAAATTTCTCTTTTGATTTTTTTCATTGACCCATTGGTTACTGGTTACTCAGTAGAATCTTGTTTAATTTCCACATGTTTGTGAATTTTCCAGTTTTCTTTGTGCCATTAATTTTTTGTTTCATACTATTGTGATGGAAAACTTGCTTGGTATGATTTCAGTCCTCTTAAATTTGTTAAGACACGTTTTCTGACCTAACATACGATCTGTCTTGTGCTCTTGAGAAGAATGTGTATTTCATTGCTTTTAGATGAGATACTTTGTAAATATTTATTAATAGCTGGTCTAACTGTGAAGAAAGCTGAGCACTGAAGAACTGATGCTTTTAAACTGTGGTGCTGGAGAAGACTCTTGTGACTCCCTTGGACTGCAACGAGATCCAACCAGTCCATCCTAAAGGAGAGCAGTCCTGGGTGTTCATTGGAAGGACTGATGCTTAGGCTGAAACTCCAGTACTTTGGCCACCTCATGTGAAGAGCTGACTCATTGGAAAAGACCCTGATGCTGGGAGAGATTAGGGGCAGGAGGAGAAGGGGACAACAGAGGATGTGATGGCTAGATGGCATCACTGACTTGATGCACATGAGTTTGGGTGAACTCCGGGAGTTGGTGATGGAGGAGGCCTGGCATGCTGCAATTCATAGTGTCGCAGAGTTGGACACGACTGAGAGACTGAACTGAACTGAACTGAACTGAACATGTTGTTTAAGGTCAATGTTTTCTTTTTAATCTTCTGTCTGGATGATCTATCCATTGGTGTAAGTGGGCTGTTTTAAGTCCCCTACTGTTGTTGTATGACTGTCAGTTTCTCCTGTTACAGCTTTTAATATATGCTTTGTTTATATGATTAGGTGCCACTACGTTGAAGGCATAATTATTTGCAAATTTTATAACCTCCTGTTGGATCACTCCCTTTATCATTATGTAATGCTCTTCTTTGTCTTTTATTACAGTCTTTGTTTAAAGTCTGTTTTAACTGATTTAAGTGCCAGCTTTCTTTTGGTTTCCATTTGCATGGAATATCTTTTTTCCATCCATTCCTTTTTAGTCTGCCTGTGTGCTTATATCTGAATTGTGCTTCTTGTAGACAGCAAATAAGTAAGTGGGTCTTGCTTTTTTATTCACTCATCCTTTTTATGTCTTTTAATTGGAGAATTTAGTCCATTTACATTCAGAGTAATTATTGATAGGTCTGTGCTTATTGCCATTTTTTAAAATTGTTTTCTAACTTGTAGTTTCTTTCTGTTACCTTCTTCTTCTCTTACTTCTCCTTTGTAGTTTGATGACTTTTTTTTTAGTGATATGCTTATATTCCTTTCTCTCATGTGTGTGTGTGTGCACATTTACTATAGGTTTTTGCTTTATGGTTACCATAAGGCTTATATACAACAACTTATATCTATAACAGTTGGTTTTAAGTTGATAGCAAATGAAATGTGTTCCCATTCTAAAGCTCCACATTTTTACTATTCCTCCACCTCCATGTTTTATGTTTTAAAAGTCACATTTTATATCTTTCTGCCCTGTATATCCTTTAACTAATTATTGTAACCATGGTTATACTACTTTTGTCTTTTAAAGTTCATAAGCTTTCAGTTCAGTTCAGCTCAGTTGCTCAGTCATGTCTGACTCCTTGTGACCCCATGAATCACAGCATGCCAGGCCTCCCTGTCCATCACCAAATCCCGGATTTCACTCAAACTCACATCCATCGAGTCAGTGATGCCATCCAGCCATCTCATCCTCTGTCATCCCCTTCTCCTCCCACCCCCAATCCCTCCCAGCATCAGAGTCTTTTCCAATGAGTCAACTCTTCTCATGAGGTGGCCAAAGTACTGGAGTTTCAGCTTTAGCATCATTCCTTCCAAAGAAATCCCAGGGCTGATCTCCTTCAGAATGGACTGGTTGGATCTCCTTGCAGTCCAAGGGACTTTCAAGAGTCTTCTCCAACACCACAGTTCAAAAGCATCAATTCTTCGGCACTCAGGTTTCTTTGTAATCCAACTCTCACATCCATACATGACCACTGGAAAACCATAGCCTTGACTAGGCGGACCTTAGTCGGCAAAGTAATGTCTCTGCTTTTGAATATGCTATCTAGGTTGGTCATAACTTTTCTTCCAAGGAGTAAGCGTCTTTTAATTTCATGGCTGCAGTCACCATCTGCAGTGATTTTGGAGCCCCCCAAAATAAAGTCTGACACTGTTTCCACTGTTTCCCCATCTATTTCCCATGAAGTGATGGGACCAGATGCCATGATCTTCATTTTCTGAATGTTGAGCTTTAGGCCAACTTTTTCACTCTCCACATTCACTTTCATCAAGAGGCTTTTTAGCTCCTCTTCACTTTCTGCCATAAGGGTGGTGTCATCTGCATATCTGAGGTTATTGATATTTCTCCCAGCAATCTTGATTCCAGCTTGTGTTTCTTCCAGTCCAGTGTTTCTCATGATGTACTCTGCATATAAGTTAAATAAGCAGGGTGACGTACTTAATTTACTCTCTTTCCTGTATATTTATTTTTCAGTGAGATTTGTTCTTTCATATATGTTCTTGTTACTAACTAGCACCCTTTATTTCTACTTTAAAAGTCCCTTTTAACATCTCTTATAAGGTTAGTTTAGTGGTGATGACTCAGCTGGAATTCCATCCATTTGAAATAACTCAGCTGGCTTGAAACACAACCTTCAAAAAATGAGGATAATTGCACCCAGTCCCATCACTTCATAGCAGTTAAATGGGGAAACAATGGAAACAATGATGGATTTATGTTCTTGGGATCCAAAATCACTGCAGGTGGTGACTGCAACCATGACATTCAAAGATGCTTGCTCCTTGGAAGAAAAGCTACAACACACCTAGGCAGCATATTAAAAAACAGAGCATTACCGACAAAGGTCTGTATAGTCAGATCTGTTGTTTGTCAGTAGTCATGTGTTGATGTGAGAGTTGGACCGTAAGGAAGGCTGAGCACCAAAGAATTGATATTTTTGAAATGTGGTGTTGGAGAAGACTCATGAGAGTCCCTTGGACTTCAAGGAGATCCAATCAGTCCATCCTAAAGGAAATCAGTCCTTAATATTCATTGGAAGAACTTAGAAGAACTGATGCTGAAGCTGAAGCTCCAGTACTTTGGCCACCTGATAGGAAGAGCTGACTCATTTGAAAAGACCCTGGTGCTGGGAAAGATTGAAGGCGGGAGGAGAAGGGGACAACAGAGGGTGAGATGGTTGTATGGCATCACCAACTTGATGGAAATGAGTTTGAGAAAGCTCTGGGAGTTGGAGATGGACAGGAAAGCCTGGCGTGCTGCGGTCAATGGGGTCACAAAGAGTCAGACATGACTGTGTGACTGAACTAAGTGGTGATGAATTCATTTAGCTTTGGTTCACTGGCAAACTCTCTCTTTAAATTCTGAATAGTAACTTTACCATGTACAATTTTCTTGGTTGGAATTTTTTTAAGTGCTTTGAATATATCAATATTATGCTATCCCTCTGAACCACAATGTTCATGCTAAAAAATCTGCTAATAGTCTTATGAGGGTTCCCTTGTACCTAGCAAGTTGTTTTTCTCTTGCTTCTTTTAATATTTTCTCCTTGTCTTTGATTTTTGATATTTCAATTATGTGTCTTTGTGTAGGTCTCTTTGGTTCACTTGACTGGTCAGTTCTAGATGCTAATAATATAGGAAGATACTGAACTCACCTCCCATAGGGTCACTGAAGCTACAACTACATATGGGACAATTTCCTCTTTAAAAACTTGAAAATGAACTCACCTCCTCCCACAGGGTCACTGAAGCTACAACTACATATGGGACAATTTCCTCTTTAAAAACTTGAAAAAAAATAAAACTATCCTCTTTAAAAACGTAATGGCTGAATGACAACTGTGCATTGGCAGATAAAAAGAAAATCTTATCAAAATGTGTTGGATACTGGGGCACAACCTTGCCATCAACCTTACCCCCAGTAAGCAACCTACAACTAAAGAGAACTCAAACCTAGAGCTTCTCCCTGAGCAGTAAAGGGTTCAACCCCAAATTTAGTTCCCCATTTTTAAAGGCATGCAATTGAGAGATGACACCCCACATTGAAAGAGTCTCTAAACAAGGAAAGAAAAGGTGACTTGAGCACCACTTATTTCCAAAAAGGATTTGTAGTGGATTACAGTTAAAAGAACAAATAAATGAGAGCAAAATCATTCATATAGAAGAAAATGTTCAGGTTAAATAGTATGAGAAAGAGAAAGTGAAAGAACACAGAAAAATGAAATGAAATTCATTTAGCTTTGGTTCACTGGAAAACTCTCTCTCCTTAAATTCTGAATAGTAACTTTACCATGTATAGTTTTCTTGGTTGGAATTTTTTTCAACCAAGAGCTATAGCCAGAGCCAAAAGGAAGAAAGGAAGAATCCCTAGAGCTGGAGGAAACTCTGTTGGATCACCACAAAAGCTCTTCCATTGTTTCCACCTCACTCATACTTTATGAGACCCTGCACTAATAATTGGAGAAGGCAATGGCAACGGCTCCAGTACTCTTGCCTGGAAAATCCCATGGACGGAGGAGCCTGGTGGGCTGCAGTCCATGGGGTCGCTAAGAGTCGGACACAACTGAGCAACTTCATTTTTGCTTTTCACTTTCATGCATTGGAGAAGGAAATGGCAACCCACTCCAGTGTTCTTGCCTGGAGAATCCCATGGACGGGGGAAGCCTGGTGGGCTGCCATCTATGGGGTTGCACAGAGTCAGACACACTGAAGCAACTTAGCAGCAGCAGCAACACTAATAATTATTCTCACTGTATGGACATCCTTCAGGGGGCCAACAACTCCTTTTTTCCTCCAAAAGCAATGATGCAACTCCTATATCCTACTGCGTATGTTTATTCTATACTTGGTATTCAGTTCACTTCAGTTCAGTTGCTCAGTTGTGTCTGACTCTTTGAGACCCCATGAACCACAGCACAGCAGGCCTCCATGTCCATCAGCAACTGCTGGAGTCCACCCAAACCGATGTCCATCAAGTCAGTGATGCCATCCAACCATCTCATCCTCTGTCATCCCCTTCTCCTCCTGCCCCCAACCCCTCCCAGCATCAGAGTCTTTTCCAATGAGTCAACTCTTCGCATGAGGTGGCCAAACTACTGGAGTTTCAGCTTTAGCATCAGTCCTTCCAGTGAACACCCAGGACTAATCTCCATTAGAATGGACTGGTTGGATCTCCTTGCACTCCAAGGGACTCTCAAGAGTCTTCTCCAACACCACAGTTCTAAAGCATCAGTTCTTCGGTGCTCAGCTTTCTTCTCAGTCCAACTCTCACATCCATACATGACCACTGGAAAAACCATAGCCTTGACTAGGTGGACCTTTGTTGGCAAAGTAATGTCTCTGCTTTTGAATATACTATCTAGGTTGGTCATAACTTTTCTTCCAAGGAGTAAGCGTCTTTCAATTTCATGGCTGCAGTCACCATCTGCAGTGATTTTGGAGCCCCAAAAAAATAAAGTCAGCCACTGTTTCCACTGTTTCCCCATCTATTTCCCATGAAGTGATGGGACTGGATGCCATGATCTTCGTTTCCCGAATATTGAGCTTTAAGCCAACTTTTTCACTCTCCTCTTTCACTTTCATCAAGAGACTCTTTAGTTCTTCTTCACTTTCTGCCATAAGGGTGGTGGCATCTGAGTATCTGAGGTTATTGATATTTCTCCCGGCACTCTTGATTCTAGCTTGTGCTTCCTCCAGCCCAGCATTTCTCATGATGTACTCTTCATATAAGTTAAATAAGCAGGGTGACAATATACAGCCTTGATGTACTTCTTTTCCTATTTGGAACCAGTTTGTTGTTCCATGTCCAGTTCTAACTGTTGCTTCCTGGCCTGCATACAGATTTCTCAAGAGGCAGGTCAGGTGGTCTGGTATTCCCATCTCTTGAAGAATTTTCCACAGTTTATTATGATCCACACAGTCAAAGGCTTTGGCATAGTCAATAAAGCAGAAATAAATGTTTTTCTGGTACTCTCTTGCTTTTTCCATGATCCAGCGGATGTTGGCAATTTGATCTCTGGTTCCTCTGCCTTTTCTAAAACCAGCTTGAACATCAGGAAGTTCACAGTTCACGTATTGCTGAAGCCGGGCTTGGAGAATTTTGAGCATTACTTTACTAGCATGTGAGATGAATACAATTATACGGTAGTTTGAGCATTCCTTGGCATTGCCTTTCTTTGGGATTGGAATGAAAACTGACCTTTTCCAGTCCTGTGGCCACTGCTGAGTTTTCCAAATTTGCTGGCATATTGAGTGCAGCATTTTCACAGCATCATCTTTCAGGATCTGAAATAACTCAACTGGAATTCCATCACCTCCACTAGCTTTGTTCGTAGTGATGCTTCCTAAGACCCACTTGACTTCACATTCCAGGATGTCTGGCTCTAGGTGAGTGATCACACTATCATGATTATCTTGGTCATGAAGATCTTTTTTGTGTAGTTCTTCTGTGTATTCTTGCCACCTCTTCTTAATGTCTTCTGCTTCTGTTAGGTCCCTACCATTTGTGTCCTTTATTGAGCTCATCTTTGTATGAAATGTTCCCTTGGTATCTCTGATTTTCTTGATGAAATCTCTAGTCTTTCCCATTCTATTGTTTTCTTCTGTTTATCTGCACTGATCATTGAGGACGATTTTCTTATCTCTCCTTGCTATTCTTTGGAACTCTGCATCAAATGGGTATATCTTTCCTTTTCTCCTTTGCTTTTCACTTCTCTTCTTTTCATAGCAATTTGTAAGGCCTCCCCAGACAGCCATTTTGCCTTTTTTTGCGTTTCTTTTTCTTGGGGATGGTCTTGATTCCTGTCTCCTGTACAATGTCACAAACCTCCGTCCACAGTTCATCAGGCACTCTGTCTATCAAATCTAGTTCCTTAAATCTATTTCTCATTTCCACTGTATAATCGTTAGGGATTTGATTTAGGTCATACCTGAATGGGCTGGTGGTTTTCCCCACTTTCTTCTATTTAAGTCTGAATTTGGCAATAAGGAGTTCATAATCTGAGCCACAGTCAGCTCCCAGTCTTGTTTTTGCTGACTGTATAGAGCTTCTCCATCTTTGGCTGCAAAGAATATAATCAATCTGATTTTGGTGTTGATCTTAGTATTAAAGTCACTAGCCGTTCTGACTTTCTTGGATATAATTTTACCTGTTTATGTATATCATCTAGAATTATGCCTAACCTAGAAGGCAATCTACAGCTGCAAATTTGAGTTATGGCATTTTATGTAGCATTCTCTCCCTTCAGTTTCAAATCTGCTGATATTGACAAACCAATACTAGTCTCATGCCCCATCCAAAGGAGAGTCTTGGGAAATAACAGTTCATTCAGAACAGAGTTTGAGAGGACCTGAACATAAGACTAAAGATTTCAACTTTGGGAAAGCAGCTTTTGAGCTTGAAAATAGTCATCAGAACTGTAGTTTATGAATATTAGATTAAAACTGTGTTGGAATCAGAAAAATGAATTGGAATCAGTAAGAATAGAGGAGGGGAAGTCAGTTGAAAAAAAGTCATATGGCTGAAATTCCATTTATAGCCAAATGTCTTAGTCATCTCATGTTCATTGTATTCATTCAATATAGAAGAAGTTTCTTTAGAAGAACTTGAAGAAGAATTTGACATTCTTAAGGTATAAAAGTATGTTATTTCTAGACTTAAAGTAAAATTTTAAAGCATATATTTTTATTTTCCATTTTCTAATTTTAATGTTTGTCAGTAAAATATGTTAGTGACTTTAGAGAATATCAATTCCATACTTAATGAGAATGCTGTTTATGGTATATATGGACAAAAAGATGCTTTAAATTTATTTAATTTTATCTTTTTTTTTTTTTAGCAGCAAATATTCTGATGTTTAGCTGGGGAGGGGGAAATGCATATTTTATTATCCTTCTTTGTAGATTTTTAGGTTCCTTATATTTATTGCTGTCTCTGTATTTTCTCCCACATTTCACTTGGGCCTGAATATTTCCAAATAACCTCTTGTTTGTATTCTCTTTCCCAACCACAATTATACTTTCCTCTTAATTTGGTTGATTCTGGTGAAGTGTTAAGAAGAATTAGATTGAAAGGTATTTAAATCAGTGTGAATAATATGAAGTTGAGATGTATTCTGTCTTGAAGTAGGAAAAACTATAATGTGAGTGACTTGGATATTTGGATTTTGAAAGGAATTAAGTGCCCTGAATTAATTTCTGATTGAGCTTGAGGCAGTTCAGGGATATACATTTTGGGGGGAACTACCTACTCTTATATATATTTTGAGACTAGCCCTAATACTACATTTTTCTTTTAATCAAAGGAAAAAGAAACAGAAATGACAAGTGAAGATGGTAGGTCTAAAGAAGCACATGATCTGTCAGGGACATAGAACTTCGTCTTAAATCTATGACTTCTATTCAAATATAAGGCATATGTGTCCTATATTTAAGAGTTATTAATACAATATAATGTAAGGACATGTGCCTTGGAGTTGGACAGCTTCAGGATTGTTTTCCAGCTGTATTTATTACTAGCTGTGTTAGTATAGACTATTTAACTTCTATGTGCTTCCTCTGTCGTATAGAGATAATATTTACTTTGCAGAGTTTTTAAAAAACTAAGAAGGAATATAAAGCAACTAGTACAATGGCTGATGCATAACAGATATGTAGTAATTATTAGTTCCCATCCCTATATCTTTTAATCTATTTCTTAAGGAAAGCTTACAGTTAAAAAAAAATAAAGCATTTTAAAAATATGCAGCCTGTCACTGTGCACGTAAGTATAAAAACTGTATATCATTTTTGGTAAGTTACTCTTAACAGCATCTTATTCAGATGCTATCTTAATGATTAGATACTAACAATGATACTATGAATTCATAGTTAACTTTTTATTAAGTTAATGAAAGCGAGCCCCTGTATAGTTAAAAATGATTGATATTTTGTTTGAAGTTTGCTTTAAAATACAGGTATTTTTGGTTTGATGATTTATAGTTCTTCAAAGAAAATAATAAGAGAATGTTTTGAAGGTCCAGCTCCAACTCTGGAAATTTTTAAAATTTCTTTATCCTTTTCTTCTCAAATTCTTCTCTCACAACTCTGTTTTAGAAACAGATTGCACTAACTCTCAATGATACAAAATATCTTTCTAAGTTAGATATGAAATCACTATTAATGTAATACCTATTGGGAGTGGGTAAGTTTTATATATTTCCTGGGGCATATAAGTGATTAATGAGAGCTCCTATTCTAGCTTCTCCTTGTTTTGAATAAACAGATCATGTTTATTTCAACAAAATGCTTGAAGTGACATATATCATTGAAGAATTTGAAAGATATATGTTTCCCAGAGATTTTACCATACCTTATTTAGAACTCAGAATTGAATGAAATAAAAGAATAGGGACTAAACATGGTTCAGGGTAATAATAAAGTAGCTAATATTCCTTTAAAACTTGTTATACTCTATTCTACTTTGTATACTTATACATATTTATTACATATATATGTATATAAATCAACTCACTTAGAGAAGATGTTTCCTGAATTGTAAATGTAGCTTATTGTTGTTGTTCAGTCACCAAGTTGTGTCCAATTCTCTGTGACCCCATGGACTGCAGTGTGCCAGGCCTCCCTGTCCCTCACTATCTCTCGGAGTTTGCCCTAGTTTGTGTCCATTGAATCAGTGATGCCATCCAACCATCTCATCTTCTGTTGCCCTCTTCTTCTTTTGCCTTCAATCTTTTGAAGCATCAGGGTCTTTTTCAGTGAGTTGGCTATTTGCATCAGGTGGCCAAATATTGAACTTCTGTTTCAGCATCAATCCTTGCAGTGAGTATTCAGGGTTAATTTCCTTTAGAAAATCAATGAAGCTATGAATCATGCCATTCAGGGCCACCCAAGACAGACAGGTCATACCGGAGACTTATGACAAAACGTGGTCCACTGGAGGAGGGAATGGAAGACTATTCCAGTATTCTTGCCATGAGAATCCTATGACCTGTATAAAAAGTTAGTGTATAGGTAGCTTAAAGTTAAAAATGAGGACTACTTTTAAAGAAGCCATCTCCGCAAACATGATTTCCCATCTATGTCCATCTTCTCTCTCACACATTGTATTCTTGTGTACAAGCTCAGTCGCTTCAGTTGTGTCTGATATTGTGTGACCCCATAAACTGTAGCCCTCCAGGCTCTGCTGTCCATGGGAACTCTCCAGGCAAGAATACTGGAATGGGTTGTCATTTCCTCTAGGAATCTTCCTGACCCCAGGATGGCAGGTCCTTCACCACTAGTGTCACCTAGGATCTATATCCATCTTTTCTCTCACACATTGGATGGGGTTGGCCCAAAAGTTCATTTGGATTTTTCTATGAGCTGTTACAGAAAAACCCAAATGAGCCCTTTGGCCAACCCAATATATTTGTTGGTCAGTCGCTTGGTCGCATCTGACTCTTTGCAACCCTATGGACTGCAGCACTCCAGGCTTCCCTGTCCTTCACTGTCTCCTGGAATTTGCTCACACTCGTGTGCATTGAGTTGATGATGCCATCCAACCCTCTCATCTTCTGTGGCCCCTTTCTCCTCCCTACCCTCAATCTTTCCCAGCATCGGGGCCTTTTCCAGTGAATTAGTTCTTCATGTCAGGTGGCCACAGTACTGGAAATTCATCTTCAACATCAGTCCTTCCAATGAATATTCAGGACTGATTTCCTTCAGAATTGACTGGTTTGATCTCCTTGCTATCCACGGGACTTTCAAGAGTCTTCTCCAACACCACAGTTTGAAAGCATCAGTTCTTTAGCACTGAGTCTTCTTTATGGTCTAGCTCTCACATCATATATGACTACTGGAAAAAACATAGCTTTGACTATACAGGCCTTTGCCAGAAAAGTGAGGTCTCTGCTTTTTAATGCACTGTCTCAGTTGGTCATAGCTTTTTTTCTAAGGAGCAAGTGTCTTTTAATTTTATGGCTGCAGTTACTATCCACAATGATTTTGGAGCCCAAGAAAATTAAGTCTGTCACTGTTTCCACTTTTTCCCCATAATTTGCCATGAAGTGATGGGACTGGGTGACATGATCTTAATGTTTTGAATGTTGAGTTTTAAGCCAGTTTTTTCACTCTCCTCTTTCACCCCATCAAGAGACTCTTTAGTTCCTCTTCTCTTTCTGCCATTAGAGTGGTACCATCTGCATATCTGAGGTTGTTGATATTTCTCCCAGCAATCTTGATTCCAGCTTGTGCTTCCTCCAGCCCAATATTTTGCATGATATACTCTGCATAGAATTTAAATAAGCAAGGTGACAGTATATAGCCTTGACATACTCCTTTCCCAATTTTGAACCACTCCATTGTTCCGTGTGTGGTTCTAACTGTTGCTTTTTGAACTACATTCAGATTTCTCAGGAGTCAGGTGAGGTAGTGAGGTATTCCCATCTCTTTCAGAATTTTCCACCATTTGTTGTGATCCACACAGTCAAAAGGCTTTAGCATTGTCAGTGAAGCAGAAGTGGATGTTTTCTTTCCCTTGCTTTCTCTGTGATCCAGTGGATGTTGGCAATTTGATCTCTATTTCCTCTGCTTTTTCTAAATCCAATATGTACATCTAGAAATTCTTGGTTCATGTGCTGTTAAAGTCTAGCTTGAAGGATTTTGAGCATTGTGAAATAAGTGCAGTTGAGTTGCTGAGTTTCCCTAATTTGCTGGCATATTGAATGCAGCAGTTTAATAGTATCATCTTTTAGGATTTTAAATAGCTCAGCTGGAATTCCATCACCTCCACTAGCGTTGTTCCTAGTAATACTTCCTACTTGTTCCACTTGGCTTCATACTCCAGTATGTCTGGCTCTAGGTGAGTGACCACACCATCGTGGTTATCCAAGTCATTAAGACCTTTTTTCTACAGTTCTTCTGTGTATTCTTGCCACCTCTTCTTAATCTCTTCTGCTTCTGTTAGGTCCAGACTATTTCTGTCCTTTATGGTGCCCATCTTTACATGAAACATTCCCTTGGTATCTCTAATATTCTTTTTCTTTTTTTAGAAATATATTAAAAAAATTTTTTTTTTACAATACTGTATTGGTTTTGCCATACATTCACATGAATCTGCTACAGGTGTACATGAGTTCCCAACCCTGAACCCCCCTCCCACCACCCTCCCCGTATCATCTCTCTGGGTCATCCCAGTGCACCAGCCCTAAGCATCTTGTATCCTGTATCAAACCTAGACTGATGATTCATTTCTTACATGATAGTATACATGTTTCAATCCCATTCTCCCAAATCATCCTACCCTCTCCCTCTCCCTCAGAGTCCAAAAGTCTGTTCTATACATCTGTGTCTCTTTTGCTGTCTTGCATACAGGGTTATCATTACCATCTTTCTAAATTCCATATGTATGTGTTAGTATACTGTATTGGTGTTTTTCTTTCTGGCTTACCTCACTCTGTATAATCGGCTCCAGTTTCATCCACCTCATTTGAACTGATCCAAATGTATTCTTTTTAATGGCTGAGTAATACTCCATTGTGTATATGTACCACAGCTTTCTTATCCATTCGTCTGTTGATGGACATCTAGGTTGCTTCCACGTCCTGGCTATTATAAACAGTGCTGCGATGAACATTGGGGTACACACGTCTCTTTCAATTCTGGTTTCCTCAGTGTGTATGCCCAGTAGTGGGATTGCTGGATCATAAGGCAGTTCTATTTGCAATTTTTAAAGGAATCTCCACACTGTTCTCCATAGTGGCTGTACTAGTTTGCATTCCCACCAACCGTGTAAGAGGGTTCTTTTCTCCACACCCTCTCCAGCATTTATTGCTTGTAGACTTTTGGATCGCAGCCATTCTGACTGATGTGAAATGGTACCTCATCGTGGTCTTGATTTGCATTTCTCTGATAATGAGTGAAGCTGAGCACTTTCATGTGTTTGTTAGCCATCTGTATATCTTCTTTGGAGAAATGTCTATTTAGTTCTTTGGCCCATTTTTTGATTGGGTCATTTATTTTTCTGGAATTGAGCTGCATAAGTTGCTTGTGTATTTTTAGTTTCTGGTCTTACATTTAGAGCTTTAATCCATTTTGAGTTTATTTTTTGTGAATGGTGTTAGAAAGTGTTCTAGTTTCATTCTTTTACAAGTGGTTGTCCAGTTTTCCCAGCACCACTTGTTAAAGAGATTGTCTTTAATCCATTGTATATTCTTGCCTCCTTTGTCGAAGATAAGGTATCCATATGTGTGTGGATTTATCTCTGGGCTTTCTATTTTGTTCCATTGATCTATATTTCTGCTTTTGTGCCAGTACCATACTGTCTTGATGACTGTGGCTTTGTAGTAGAGCCTGAAGTCAGGCAGGTTGATTCCTTCAGTTCCATTCTTCTTTCTCAAGATTGCTTTGGCTATTCGAGGTTTTTTGTATTTCCATACAAATTGTGAAGTTCTTTGTTCTAGCTCTGTGAAAAATACCGCTGGTAGCTTGATAGGGATTGCATTGAATCTGTAGATTGCTTTGGGTAGTATACTCATTTTCACTATATTGATTCTTCCAATCCATGAACATGGTATATTTCTCCATTTATTAGTGTCCTCTTTGATTTCTTTCAGCAGTGTTTTATAGTTTTCTATATATAGGTCTTTAGTTTCTTTAGGTAGATATATTCCTAAGTATTTTATTCTTTTCATTGCAATTGTAAATGGAATTGTTTCCTTAATTTCTTTTTCTACTTTCTCATTATTAGTGTATAGGAATGCAAGGGATTTCTGTGTGTTGATTTTATATCCTGCAACTTTACTATATTCATTGATTAGCTCTAGTAATTTTCTGGTGGAGTCTTTAGGGTTTTCTATGTAGAGGATCATGTCATCTGCAAACAGTGAGAGTTTTACTTCTTCTTTTCCAGTTTGGATTCCTTTTATTTCTTTTTCTGCTCTGATTGCTGTGGCCAAAACTTCCAAAACTATGTTGAATAATAGCAGTAAAAGTGGGCACCCTTGTCTTGTTCCTGACTTTAGGGGAAATGCTTTCAATTTTTCACCATTGAGGATAATGTTTGCTGTGGGTTTGTCATATATAGTTTTTATTATGTTATGTTGAGGTATATTCCTTCTATTCCTGCTTTCTGGAGAGTTTTTATCATAAATGGATGTTGAATTTTGTCAAAGGCTTTCTCTGCATCTATTGAGATAATCATATGGCTTTTATTTTTCAATTTGTTAATATGGTGAATTACGTTGATTGATTTGCAGATATTGAAGAATCCTTGCATCCCGGGGATAAAGCCCACTTGGTCATGGTGTATGATCTTTTTAATGTGTTGTTGGATTCTGATTGCTAGAATTTTGTTAAGGATTTTTGCATCTATGTTCATCAGTGATATTGGCCTGTAGTTTTCCTTTTTTGTGGCATCTTTGTCAGGTTTTGGTATTAGGGTGATGGTGGCCTCATAGAATGAGTTTGGAAGTTTACCTTCCTTTGCAATTTTCTGGAAGAGTTTGAGTAGGGTAGGTGTTAGCTCTTCTCTAAATTTTTGGTAGAATTCAACTGTGAAGCCGTCTGGACCTGGGCTTTTTGCTGGAAGATTTCTGATTACAGTTTCAATTTCCATGCTTTGATGGGTCTGTTAAGATTTTCTGTTTCTTCCTGGTTCAGTTTTGGAAAGTTGTACTTTTCTAAGAATTTGTCCATTTCTTCCACGTTGTCCATTTTATTGGCATATAATTGCTGATAGTAGTCTCTTATAATCCTTTGTATTTCTGTGTTGTCTGTTGTGATCTCTCCATTTTCCTTTCTAATTTTATTGATTTGATTTTTCTCCCTTTATTTCTTGATGAGTCTGGCTAATGGCTTGTCAATTTTATTTATCCTCTCAAAGAACCAGCTTTGGGCTTTGTTGGTTTTTGCTATGGTCTCTTTTGTTTCTTTTGCATTTATTTCTGCCCTAATTTTTTAAGATTTCTTTCCTTCTGCTAACCCTGGGATTCTCCATTTCTTCCTTTTCTAGCTGCTTTAGGTGTACAGTTAGTTATTTATTTGACTTTTTTCTTGTTTCTTGAGGTAAACCTGTATTGCTATGAACTTTCCCCTTAGCACTGCTCTTATAGTGTCTCACAGATTTTGGGTTGTTGTGTTTTCATTTTCATTTGTTTCTATGCATATTTTGATTTCTTTTTTTATTTTTTTCTGTGATTTGTTGGTTATTCAGCAGCATGTTATTCAGCCTCCATATGTTGGAATTTTTAATAGTTTTTCTCCTGTAATTGAGATCTAATTTTAACGCATTATGATCAGAAAAGATGCTTGGAATGACTTCAATTTTTTTGACTTTATCAAGGCTAGATTTATGGCCCAGGATGTGATCTATCCTGGAGAAGACTCTGTGAGCACTTGAGAAAAAGGTGAAATTCATTGTTTTGGGGTGAAATGTCCTATAGATATCAATTAGATATAACTTGTCTATTGTATCACTTAAAGTTTGTGTTTCTGTGTTAATTTTCTGTTTAGTTGATCTATCCATAGGTGTGAGTGGGGTATTAAATTCTCCCACTATTATTGTGTTATTGTTAATTTCCCCTTTCATACTTGTTAGCATTTGTCCTACATATTGCGGTGCTCCTATGTTGGGTGCATATATATTTATAATTGTTATATCTTCTTCTTGGATTGATTCTTTGATCATTATGTAGTGGCCTTCTTTGTCTCTTTTCACAGCCTTTGTTTTAAATTCTATTTTATCTGATATGAGTATAGCTACTCCTGCTTTCTTTTGGTTTCTATTTGCATGGAATATCTTTTTCCAGCCCTTCACTTTCAGTCTGTATGTGTCCCTTGTTTTGATTTGGGTCTCTTGTAGACAACATATATAGGGGTCTTGTTCTTGTATCCATTCAGCCAGTCTTTGTCTTTTGGTTGGGGCATTCAACCCATTTACGTTTAAGGTAATTATTGATAAGTATGATCCCGTTGCCATTTACTTTATTGTTTTGAGTTCGGGTTTATACACCCTTTTTGCATTTCCTGTCTAGAGAATATCCTTTAGCATTTGCTGGTTTGGTGGTGCTGCATTCTCTCACCTTTTGCTTGTCTGTAAAGCTTTTGATTTCTCCTTCATCTTTGAATGAGATCCTTGCTGAGTAGAGTAATCTGGGCTGTAGGTTATTTTCTTTCATCACTTTAAGTATGTCTTGCCATTCCCTCCTGGCCTGAAGAGTTTCTATTGAAAGATGAGCTGTTATCCTTATGGGAATCCCCTTGTGTGTTATTTGTTGTTTTCCCTTGCTGCTTTTAATATTTGTTCTTTATGTTTGATCTTTGTTAATTTGATTAATATGTGTCTTGGGGTGTTTTGCCTTGGGTTTATCCTGTTTGGGACTCTCTGGGTTTCTTGGACTTGGGTGATTATTTCCTTCCCCATTTTAGGGAAGTTTTCAACTATTATCTCCTCAAGTATTTTCTCATGGTCTTTCTTTTTGTCTTCTTCTTCTGGGACTCCTATAAATCGAATGTTGGAGCGTTTCATATTGTCCTGGAGGTCTCTGAGATTGTCCTCATTTCTTTTAATTCGTTTTTCTTTTTTCCTCTCCGATTCATTTATTTCTACCATTCTATCTTCTATTTCACTAATCCTATCTTCTGCCTCTGATATTCTACTATTTGTTGCCTCCAGAGTGTTTCTGATCTCATTTATTGCATTATTCATTATACATTGACTCTTTTTTATTTCTTCTAGGTCCTTGTTAAACCTTTCTTGCATCTTCTCAATCCTTGTCTCCAGGCTATTTATCTGTGATTCCATTTTGATTTCAAGATTTGGATTATTTTCACTATCATTATTTGGAATTCTTTATCAGGATTCCCTATCTCTTCCTCTTTTGTTTGGTTTGGTGGGCATTTATCCTTTTCCTTTACCTGCTGGGTATTCCTCTGTCTCTTCATCTTGGTTATATTACTGCGTTTGGGGTGGCCTTTCTGTATTCTGGCAGTTTGTGGAGTTCTCTTTATTATGGAATTTCCTCACTGTGGGTGGGGATGTATCAGTGGCTTGTCAAGATTTCTTGGTTAGGGAAGCTTGTGTCGGAGTTCTGGTGGCTGGAGCTGGATTTCTCTCTGGAGTGCAATGAAGTGTCCAGTAATGAGTTATGAGATGTCTATGGTTTTGGAGTAACTGAGCTGCCTGTATATTGAAGCTCAGGGGTGTGCTCCTGTGTTGCTGGAGACCTAACCACAACAAACTTAGAGGGTATGTCTTGCTCTGGAACTTGTTTGCCCTTGGGTGGTGCTTGGTTTCAGTGTAGGTATAGAGGCATTCGATGAGCTCCTATCAATTAATGTTCCCTGGAGTCAGGAGTTCTCTGATGTTCTTAGGATTTGGACTTAAGCCTCCTGCTTCTGGTTTTCAGTTTTATTTTTACAGTAGCCTCAAGACTTCTCCATCTATACAGCACCAATGATAAAACAACTAGGTTAGAGATAAAAAGTTTCTCCACATTGAGGGATACCCAGAGAGGTTCACTGTTTTTGAAGACAATGATCTGATTTTCTGGGTGCCTGATGTCCTCTGCCAGCACTCAGAAGTTGTTTTGTGAAGTTTACTCAGCGTTTAAATGTTCTTTTGATGAATTTGTGAGGGAGAAAGTGGTCTCCCCATCTTATTCCTCTGCCATCTTAGGACCGCCCCCTATCTCTAATATTCTTGAAGAGGTCTCTAGTCTTTCCCATTCTGTTATTTTCCTCTATTTCTTTGCATTGTTCACTTAAGAAAGCCTTCTTATCTCTCCTTGCTGTTCTTTGGAACTCTGCATTCAGATGGGTGTATCTATTCCTTTCTCCTTTGTCTTTTGTTTCTCTTCTTTTCTCACCTATTTGTAAGACCTCCTCTGACAACCATTTTGCTTTTTTTTGCATTTCTTTTTCTTGGAGATGGTCTTGATCCCTGTCTCCTGTACAATGTCACAAACCTCTGTCCATAGTTCATTAGGCACTCTGTCTATCAGATCTAATCCCTTGAATCTGTCTCTTACTTCCACTGTATAATCATAAGGGATTTGATTTAGGTCATACCTGAATGGTCAAGTGGTTTTGCCTACTTTCTTCAATTTAAGTCTGAATTTGGCAATAAGGAGTTCATGATCTGAGCCACAGTCAGCTCCCAGTCTTTTTTTTCTTTGCTGACTGTATAAAGCTTCTCCATCATTGGCTGCAAAGAATATAATCAGTCTGATTTCAGTATTGACCATCTGTTGATGTCCATGTATTTACATCCAATTGTCTCTTATGTTGTTGGAAGAGTGAGTTTGCCATTACTAGCGCATTCTCTTGGCAGAACCTGTTAGCCTTTGCCGCGTTTTATCTTGTACTCTATGGCTAAATTTGCCTGTTACTCCAGATATCTCTTGACTTTCTACTTTTGCATTACAGTCCCCTATGATGAAAAGGACATCTTTTTTTGGTGTTAATTCTAAATGATCTTGTCAGTCTTCTTAGACCCATTCAACTTCTTTGGCATTAGTGGTTGGGGCATAGACTTGGATAGCTGTGATGTTGAATGGTTTGCCTTGGAAATGAACTGAGATCATTTTGTCATCTTGAGATTGCTCCCAAGTACTGGGTTTTGGAAACCAACCCTGAATATTCATTGGAAAGACTGATGCTGAAGGTTCAATACTTTGGTCACTTAATGCAAAAGGCTTACTCATTGGAAAAGACCCTGGTGCTGGGAAAGAAGAGAAGGGGACTACAGAAGATGAGATAGTTGGATGGCATCATCGACTCAATGGACATGAGTTTGAGCAAACTCCAGGAGGTAGTAGAGGACAGGGAAGACTGCCATGCAAAAACCATGGACTTTGCAAAGTCATGTTGCAGAGTTGGACCTGACTGAGCAACTGAACAATTCAACTGTATTTTGGATTCTTTTGTTGACTATGATGGCTGCTCCATTTCTTTTAAGGGATTCTTGCTCACAAACGTACATATAATGGTCATCTGAATTAAATTTTGCCCATTCCCATTCATTTTAGTTCACTGATTGCTAAAATGTCAGTGTTCACTCTTGCCCTCTCCTGTTTGACCATATCCAGTTTCCTTGATTCATGGATCTAATGTTCCAGGTTCCTATGCAGTATTTACAGCATTGGACTTTACTTTCATCACCAGACACATCTACAACTCAGTGTCATTTCCACTTTGTCTTAGCCTCTTCATTCTTTCTGGAGCTATTTCTCCACTCTTCCCCAGTATATATTTCATTTTATATATTACATATTTTATCTTTCCTGTGTGCCCACATGCTTTCCTCACATCTTTCAGTCTTTTGTGTATGCTTTTAGTTCACACATGCACCAGTATACACATAATATCTATTACACAATCAGTCCAGTCTCCCCAGTCATGGATATAGGACTTAACACCTCTCTGATGATCTTGTCAGTTCTATTTCATAAAATCTCCTGCATCTCTCTGTCTTCTCAGCCTCCCAAGGCCACTGCCCTAGTTCAGCTCTAATCACTTTTGGCCTCAACCATTTTAAATAACCTCCAGTCTCTTTTTCTCCTAGCTAGGAATCTAAAGTAGTAATCTGAAGTTATTAGCATATGAACTTCTTGTCCATATTTCATGTTGCTACTGAAGAATCTTTCTCAAATAGAAATCTAATCAAATCACTCTCTAGATTATAATCAGTTATAAGTCAAATTTCTTAGCATGATTGATATACCAAATATGTCTTAGTCTTCCCTCTTTTCTGTCTTGTCAGCCTCATTTCCAAGCTTTTTTCTCTGATACTCTGAACATTGAAATGCTAAATTGCTTGAAGTTTTCCAAAATAAACACGTTTTTTCCTGCTTCTCTATCTATTCCTCTCTTCAGAGTATGTCTCCAATTCTTGCTACCTAATGCCTGCTCTTCTCCACATCAGTCCAAGTCCACCCACCAAACTTACTTATCCTTATCTTTCAAGACCCAGTGCTGTGCTGTGCTTAGTCGCTCAGTTGTGTCCGACTATTTGTGACACCATGGACTCATCTGTCCATGAGGCAGGATTACCTGCCTGGCTCATCTGTCCATGAGGATTCTCCAGACTCAGAATTAATATTTATTCTTGAAAATTAATTTTGATCTCCCTGAGCACTCACTCCTTAATGTGTTTTCATAGCAACTTGCATATATTTTATCATCCAGCCATACTACCTCATTTATTTTTCATATTATATATTTTTCATTATATAAATCTTCTCTCTGAATACATATCTTTCCTTCTTTTCCCCATTACCATGCTTTTTTCTACTATATAAAAACATATAAATAGGTTTCTAAATAATCAATACTATAATATATAATTTTATAGTGTATAATATATTAATTAAGTCTATGTGTCTGTGTTCTCTCTGCTAGATTTAAAAACCCTAACAGGTAAGGCCACCTTTTGATTTTATCTTTGTATATTTTACAACATCCTGATATACTGAAGTCACTAAATGAAATTTAACTTATTCGTTTGACAGGTACTTGTTGAGGGCTTTTGTATACCAGGAGCATTCTAGATTCTGACACAACAGCAAAGAACAAAGCACACCAAAGCCCTGGCCTTCATAGACCTTATTATATTCTCTGCTTAATGACTATATAATTTAAATTTGTTAAACCCACTTCTTCAGATACAGAAAATATCCATTCATGAAGCAGAGATTACTCTTTTTTGTATGTGTGAGATCATTTATGTATGTTACTATAGAGAGTAATCTGAAGTTATTCTAAATGTTAATCTAAATGAATGCTATTATAGTCCTCTTTTTTTAATACGGTGTAGAACACCTCAAAAAGTCTCCCTTAGGAGTATCTCATCAATGACAGATGAAGAGGTTAGGATTAAAGTAACTATGAAATTTGTCAACTTTTTGGATGTAAATGACAAAAAGTATTTATTAATAATTCACTATAAAATAGTTTCGTAAGAATTTAAGTTACTATCCTGCCTTTTTTTTTTTTGGAATCCCAAGTACTTTCCTTATTTTCATGTGTTTATATATTTCTACATATTATTTTATGTTTCACAGAATTAGAACAGCCTTATACCATATGTAAAGTTAACAGAGGGATTATTTACTACTGCTTGGTGGCACGTTATGGAGGTTGCTAGTTCTCCTGAACTTCATATTTGCTAATGAACTATTTCTAACATGTAAAAAAATAGATTCTTTTGTATTCACTACATAGGTTTAATAAAGTTAGCCACATTTTCTTCAGTATTTTCTACTTGGTAGCTTATTAGAACTGCAGAATCTCAGTACCGCCCCTATCTCCTCAGTCCTAAAGAATTAGAGTCTATAGTTTAACAAAATTCCCAAATTATTTGAAACTTTGCTGTAAATCTTTTTATAAAGGAGGATATGTTTCCAGCTAAACTCCTCCTCTCCTACCATCTTCACCTCTGTCTCACAAAAAGTTAATAGCTATCCTCTGCATTCTTCCTGTCCATAATTTTGTCACATAGGTTTGTATCCCTAATTATACACATGTGAACACAAATATTTTCCTGCAACTTTTTTCACTGAATAGTATTTTTGAGGCTTATCCATGTTTTGCTACTTGGGAAATTTTTACCTGCCCCCCAGTATTACCAAGATTTTCTCTCATGTTTTCTTTTAAAAGTTTTACTACTTAGCTTTTCATATTTGTCAGAGGCAACAGGCAATTAAGATGATTATATTCAAACTTTTGCAATAGGGACAATGTTCATCAGTAAGGACCATTTCAGAGTAAATGAAGGGGACTTGGGATTTTATAAAGAAGGGAAGAAAAAGAAGTTATAATCGTTGAGGAAGGGTAGATGTGTGTCATATCAAGAATATATGAGGGCAAGGTGGCCTTTTGTAGTTAGTCAGTTCTGCAAACACAAAAAAGATTAAAGGATTTCTCAGCTATCACTTCTTCTAGGGAACACAAGCCTCAGACAAAGTTCAACATTGTCACACTTAAGGACTGAATTCATCTAGAGTTTATTTTGTGTATATTCAAATAGTGCTTGTTAGCATATGAATTATCATTTTTCTTTTATCCTAATGATATTTATTGTTACAGAGGTCCATCCTTCCTCCATTGATTTCTGGATTTCCTATTCTGTTTCATTAGTCTGTCTGTCTGTCTCAGAGTTAATATGTAGTTTTTAATTGTTATAGTTTTATAAAATATGTCTGTTCTAATTTTTAAAGATAATTCTATTTATTTGTTTTTGTTTTTGGCTATGCTGGATCTTCACCCCTGCACGGGCCTTGCTCTAGTTTCAGAGAGCAGGAGCCACTATCCAGTTGCTGTGCATGGACCTCTCACCGTGGTGGCCAGAGCACAGGCTCTGGGTGCACAGACTTCAGCAGTTGCAACATGTGGACTCAGTATTTGCAGTTCTCAGACTCTAAAGAACAGGCTCCATAGCTATGATGCTCTGGCTTAGGAGTTCTGCAGTATGCTGGATTCTCACAGACCAGGGACTGAACCCATGTACCCCCCATCGACAGGTTTATTCTTCACCACTGAGCCACAGGGAAGCCTCTGTGCTAAATGTTTTTGAAAGGAGTGTCCAGTTGTTGGTGCAGAGTTATAAAATAGTAGCTCATGACTAAGTCATCATGTTGTTCTTTTCACTGAGGTAATTGGTGACTGTATTATCAGAAATGGGATAATAAGTGAGTTTTTCATCCTCCACTCTTTTTTTGATCTATACTCCTTTCAAAGATATTTGACCATGGATTCCAACTTGTTTCTATAATAGTTTTTTTTTTTTAATTTTTATTTTTACTTTGCTTTGCAATACTGTATTGGTTTTGCCATACATTGACATGAATCAGCCATGGGTGTACATGAGTCCCGAATCCTGAACCCCCCTCCCCCCTCCCACCCCATATCATCTCTCTGGATCATCCCCATGCACCAGCCCCAAGCGTCCTGTATCCTGTATCGAACATAGACTGGCGATTCGTTTCTTACCTGATAGTATACATGTTTCAATGCCATTCTCCCAAATCATCCCACCCTCTCCCTTTCCCACAGAGTCCAAAAGTCTATTCCATACATCTGTGTCTCTTTTGCTGTCTCGCATAGAGGGTTATCATTACCATCTTTCTAAATATAATAGTTTTAAAATCTTATTTACGATCCAAATTTTGTGTCTTTTCCTGTTTGGCTATTGCACTTTTTCATCCCTATTATCTGGGAGTCTACTGTCTCTTTTTTCATGTATTATCCCTTTAGTTATTACCTTCCTTCTCTCTTCTTCTTTATTCCTTGTTATGAACATATTTCCTTCTCTTTTTGGCTCCTACTTACTTTTTGAGATTATTTTATAAATTGTATCACTGTTATTGTTTATTTCTGAAGAACCAGGAAATTTTTTTTTTTTTTAAGAAAAAGCTAACTAAATTCCCACCTAGACTCAATTTGTATACTTTTGGATTTTTTTCTGTGCCTATGCACAGTATTTATGAAATTAGGATAGTGTTAAGTATGCTTGTCTGTATCTTGCTTTCTTATCAATAATCTAGTACACATTTTCATGTCAGTATATAAAGATTTAAATCACCATTTTAGTCATAGCATAGTGTATTCTACTACATATTGATTTGATAGAACTTGCTGAAACAGTATTGAATTGTTGCAGTTTATTTTGCTTCCAATTAGTTATCCCCATTATATATACATATTTTTACAAAAATGTATGCCAATTTATTTGGTTAGGGTAAATTCATAAAATGTAAGATTTTTTAAATCTAAGAATATGACTTTTTTAAAAAGATACTTTATACATCACATATTTATTCCCCTGAAACATGTTGTCAGTAAGTCTCACATCAGCAATAATTTTGAGTGGAGATTTTACTATATTTCTCCTAATACCAGCTATCTTTGCCCATTAGGCAAGTAAAATATTACCAATTATTTTAATGTGAATTTCACTGATTACTACTAAATATAAAAATATTTTCTTGTGTTAATTGATCATTCCGTTTTTTTCTCTGGTAGTGTCCTCTTCACCATTTTTTTTTTTTCTATTTGAATGCCAGTATTTTTATTATTTCTAAGAAGATCTATATTAGAGAGAGTAGACTTTGTTCTAAATATTAAAGCCAATATTACTGGTTTATTATGTGTATTAACATTTAATTCAGTTCAGTTGTTCAGTGGTGTCCACTCTCCCTAACGTCAGGCCTCCCTGTCCATCACCAACTCCCGGGGTTTACTCAAACTCATGTCCATCAAGTCGGTGATGCCATCCAACCATCTCATCCTCTGTTGTCCCCTTCTCCTCCCACCTTCAATCTTTCCCACCATCAAGGTCTTTTCAAGTGAGTCAGTTTTTGCATCAGATGGCCAAAGTATTGGAGCTTCAGCATCAGTCCTTCCAAGGAATATTCGGGGCTAATTTCCTTTAGGACTGACTGGTT
Organism: Oryx dammah; assembly: GCF_014754425.2. Classification (NCBI taxonomy): domain Eukaryota; kingdom Metazoa; phylum Chordata; class Mammalia; order Artiodactyla; family Bovidae; genus Oryx; species Oryx dammah. The sequence goes on from NW_024070211.1 coordinate 129,663,368, forward strand.
GGATCTCCTTGCAGTTCAAGGGACTCTCAAGAGTCTTCTCCAACACCGTATTTCAAAAGCATCAATTCTTCGGTGCTCAGGTTTCTTTATAGTCCAACTCTCACAGCCACACATACCTACTGGAAAGACTATAGTTTTGGCTAGACAGACCTTTGTTGGGAAAGTAATGTCTCTGCTTTTTAACATGCTGTCTAGGTTGGTCATAGCTTTTCTTCCAAGGAGCAAGCGTCTTTTAATTTCATGGCTGCAATCACCATCTGTGGTGATTTTGGAGCCCAAGAAAATAACGTCTCACACTGTTTCCATTGTTTCCCTATCTCTTTGCCATGACTGATGGAACCAGATGCCATTATCTTAGTTTTCTGAATGTTGCATTTTAAGCCAACTTTTTCACTCTCTTCTTTCACTTTCATCAAGAGGCTTAGTTCTTTGCTTTCGGCCATAAGGGTGGTGTCATCTGCATATCTGAGGTTATTGATATTTCTCCCAGCAGTCTTGATTCCAGCTTGTGCTTCCTCCAGCCCAGCATTTCTCTTGATGTACTCTGCAAAGGTTAAAAAAGCGGGGCGACAATATACAGCCTTGATGTACTCCTTTCCCAATTTGGAACCAGTCTGTTGTTCCATGTCCAGTTCTAACTGTTGCTTCTGCATACAGAATCCTCAGGAGGCAGGTCACGTGGTCTGGTATTCACATCTCTTGAAGAATGTTCCACAGTTTGTTGATCCACACAGTCAAAGACTTTGGCATAGTCAATAAAGTAGAAGTAAATGCTTTTTTGGAACTCTTGCTTTTTCTATCATCGAACGGATGTTGGCAATTTGATCTCTGGTTTCTCTGCCTTTTCTAAATCCAGCTTGAACATCTGGAAATTCACAGTTCATGTACTGTTGAAGCCTGGCTTAGAGAATTTTGAGTGTTACTTTGCTAGCGTGTGAGGTAAGTGCAATTGTGTGGTAGTTTGAACATTCTCTGGCATTGCCTTTCTTTGGGATTGGAATGAAAACTGACCTTTTCCAGTCCTGTGACCACTGCTGAGTTTTCCAAATTTGCTGGCATAATGAGTGCAGCATATTTCAACTTAAATTAGTTAAATTTAGTTAATTAAATTAGTTAAAATTAGTTAATTAATTAATTTAATTAATATTTAATTTGATGAGAGCAAGTTTTGCTATGTAGATGTTTTTTGATTTTATAGAACCAAATATATTATGAGTTTCTCTTAGGTTATTGTTCTCAGTATTCTTAATTCAAAATTATATAAATATAATTATGGTATTTTAAAATTTAATAAACAACTTAATTCATATGGAAATTAATTTTGAATAAAAGTGATATGAGTCTCTACCTTTTTTCCTAAAATGTTAGCCAGCTAACTTAATAACTAAATCATGTAAATGAACATTCACCTGAAATGCTGTGTTTATCATATACTAAATTATTATATGCTGTTATTATGTACATGTAAATATGTTAGCTCTATACCCTTAACTGGTACTTTACCTGTGCACTTTTCTTTCCTCTTCTGTAAAACAAGATAGTACTTATAAATTTATTAAGAGAACTAAATACGTGTCATAAAGTGAAAGTGAAAGTGAAATCACTCAGTCCTGTCTGACTCTTTGCAACCCCATGGACTGTAGCCCACCAGGCTCCTCCCTCTATGGGATTCTTCAGGCAAGACTACTGGAGTGGGTTGCCTTTTCCTTCTCCAGGGGATCTTCCCGACCCAGGGATCGAACCCGGGTCAGCCACATTCCAGGAAGATGCTTTAACCACTGAGACACCAGGGAAGAAGCCTATGTGTCATAAATAAAATACAAATATGTATAAAACATATTTCATTTAACACAGTGATTGACTTATAATATATGCCAAATAAATGAGTTATTATTTATTGTTGTTACTAATATTGTTGAGTTTATTTTGTTATCAAAACCATACTTTTATAATTATTGCCATGTAATAAGTTTTAATATCTGGTAGTCTCAGCAGCAGCAGCAGTGTTCTAGCCAACCATTCTGGGAAACAAACTCACTCAGAAAACAATGCAGATAGTGGAGTGCAGTCTATTACACCGGCAGGCCCAAGTTAGAGTCTCCTCTTAGCCAAGGACCCTGGCCAGTTTTTCTGAAAAAACTTATATACCCGAAGTGTACATGCCCAAACCCACCTCCCTAAATTCCCTGAAACTAGTCTGAACAAAGGAAAAGAAAGTTACAATCAAAGTTAACCCGTGATTCTTATGCCTTAAGCCTAGGTGGTTAACAGTGGGAAATTATCAATAGGCCTGTGATCATATCCCAATAAGTGTAATAGAATTTATGATTGTATTCGGTTACACAGGTAATTAGGGTATTCTTTTAGGCAACAGAGGGTCTAGGTATGAGCCCTGGGGCTCTTCCATCCAGGGGGCCTGGTTTTCCAGTTGGTATGTCGTTTCCATAGATACTGGGCATCTAGCTCAAAGTCCACTGTCCGGCCCAAGATGGAGTCCTGCTCAAGATGGAGTCCTGCTTTCAAAGATGGAGCCTGTTCTCTCTGTTTCCTTCTTCATTCCCGCCTCTTGACGCTCTTAACTCATAGCATGATTGTCATTCATAGGGATATATTGCATCCTGACTCTCCGACCTCCAATTTGAGAGAATAACATCAACCTTTGTGTTGCAAAGTTCATAATACATTGTAAAATACAAGGTGCACAAAGCAGAACTACAAGACAACTATAACAATGGTAAATATAGTTTTCCACCAAATACCCTTCACCCAAGATAGGACCGAAGTCCACAAAGGAAGATTATCATCAGACATAACTTTTACCTGAACTTTCATGTCATCTAGGGTGGCTGATATATAGCCAGATAAATCAGAAATATATACGCAACATTCAACTTTAATTATAGCACAGGTCCCTCTTTGAACTGAAACTATGGTTAGTCTCAAGATGATACCAGCAAGTCCTTGTAGCAGCAGTTGATTGTAGAGCTTCATGTCTGTTTCTTCTTTAAGATGATCTTGGTTTCATGGGGATCAGTGGGGTCCTGGTGTGTATTTTGCTCGGCGTCCTCCGGGTCTGTGTGGTATGCTCTCTTCACCCTCAGGTACTGGATCCAGGAAGTGACACCTGCACCTTTAAGTGCAACAAGAGTATATGGACGCTTCCAATGTGGGGCCAAGGAGTCGTGTTTCCAGTCCTTGACCACACCTGATCCCCGGGCACAAATTTGGGAACCTTTTCCCCAAGGAGGAATGGCACCCTTTCTTGTACAAACTTAGTTACCTGATTTATTACCTTACCCAGCTGTTCCATCTGCTGAGAAATCTCTTCTCCCCTCACCTGGGGCAAATTTGTTGACACCTGTTTTATTATGGGAAGGGGGCGTCCCATACACAACTGTGTATGGAGAAGAGCCATGGGACTGTGGGGTCATCCTGAGTCTGAGCAGAGCCGTCGGAAACAAGTCCACCCAAGAACAGTCAGTCTCTAAGATCCACTTGGAGAGTGTCTCTTTAAGTGTCCAGTTGGTTCCTTCCAGCATCCCAGAACTCTGGGGCCTATATGCTGTATGTAATTTCCACTTGATGTTTAAAGTTTTGCTTACTTGTTAGACTAAATCGGCTACAACAGCGGGGCCATTGTCCGATCCAATGCTGGTAGGAAATCCAAAACTGGGAAGTATCTCCCTAAGCAGGCACCAGGCTACTTTTGATGCTCTTTCAGTCCAGGTAAGAAAAGCTTCTACCCATCCCAAGAACGTATGTACCATGACCAGCAGGTAATGGTGGTGTCGGTGAGGTTTCACTTCAGTGAAGTCCACTTCCAGGTGTTCAAAGGGCAGCGTGCCTTTTACCTGAATCCCTGGAGGTTTCTGTCTGTGCCGAGAGGCAGCGTTGACCTGTGAGCAGGCAGTGCAGTTCTGAGATTTTGTCCTGCATAGGGAAGAGAGGCGGGCAACCAAGAAATATTTTCAACTTAGCTCTTCCAGTTTATCATGGCCTAGATGGGTCGCTTGGTGTGTTTGGCTTACCAGAGTGGGTGCCAGCTCCTCCGGTAC